>NW_027096741.1:0-60000 GCF_019320115.1 Miscanthus floridulus | reverse complement strand
GCGATGGAACTCCAAGGTGACATGGGTAATGTGGAATCTCTTTTCGGTTTATTTGGAGACAGTGTTGGTGTCGGTGCAAGATAGGTGCACGGTTTGCGCCGAGTGTACCATAGGCTCAAAAATCATTTTGGACGCACCTAATGGTACTCCTAGGTGACGTGGGTCATGTGGAATCTCGTTTCGGTCTGTTGGGAGCCAGTGTCGGTGCAAGATAGGTGCACGGTTTGTGCCGAACATACCATAGGCTCAGAAATCGTTTTGGACGCACCCGATGGTACTCCTAGGTGACGTGGGTCAAGTGGAATCTCGTTTTAGTCTATTGGGAGCCATTGTCAGTGCAAGATAGGTGCACGGTTTGCGCCGAACATACCATAGGCTCAGAAATTATTTTGGACACACCCGATGGTACTCCTAGGTGACGTGGGTCATGTGGAGTCTCGTTTTGGTCTGTTGGGAGCCAGTGTCGGTGCAAGATAGGTGCACGGTTTGCGCCAAATATACCATAGGCTCAAAAATCATTTTGGACGCACCCGATGGTACTCCTAGGTCACGTGGGTCAAGTGGAATCTCGTTTCAGTCTATTGGGAGCCATTATCGGTGCAAGATAGGTGCACGGTTTGCGCCGAACATACCATAGGCTCAGAAATCATTTTGGACGCACTCGATGGTACTCCTAGGTGACGTGGGTCATGTGGAATCTCATTTTGGTCCGTTGGGAGCCAGTGTCGGTGCAAGATAGGTGCACGGTTTGCGCCGAACATACCGTAGCCTCGAATATCATTTTGGACGCACCCGATGTAACTCCTAGGTGACATGGGTCATGTGGAATCTCGTTTCGGTCCATTTGGAGACAGTGTTAGTGTCGGTGCAAGATAGGTGCACGGTTTGCACCGAGTGTACCATAGGCTCAAAAATCATTTTGGACGCACCCGATGGTACTCCTAGGTGACGTGGGTCATGTGGAATCTTGTTTTGGTCTGTTGGGAGCCAGTGTCGGTGCAAGATAGGTGCACGGTTTGCGCCGAACATACCATAGGCTCAGAAATCGTTTTGGACGCACCCGATGGTACTCCTAGGTGACGTGGGGTCAAGTGGAATCTCGTTTCAGTCTATTGGGAGCCATTGTCGGTGCAAGATAGGTGCACGGTTTGCGCCGAACATACCATAGGCTCGGAAATCATTTTGGACACACCCGATGGTACTCCTAGGTGACGTGGGTCATGTGGAGTCTCGTTTTGGTCCGTTGGGAGCCAGTGTCGGTGCAAGATAGGTGCACGGTTTGCGCCGAACATACCATAGGCTTAGAAATCATTTTGGACACACCTGATGGTACTCCTAGGTGACGTGGGTCATGTGGAGTCTCGTTTTGGTCTGTTGGGAGCCTGTGTTGGTGCAAGATAGTTGCACGGTTTGCGCCAAATATACCATAGGCTCAGAAATCATTTTGGACGCACTCGATGGTACTCCTAGGTAACGTGGGTCAAGTGGAATCTCGTTTCGGTCTATTGGGAGCCATTATCGGTGCAAGATAGGTGCACGGTTTGCGCTGAACATACCATAGGCTCAGAAATCATTTTAGACGCACTCGATGGTACTCCTAGGTGACGTGGGTCATGTGGAATCTCGTTTTGGTCTGTTGAGAGCCAGTGTCGGTGCAAGATAGGTGCACGGTTTGCGCCGAACGTACCGTAGCCTCGAAAATCATTTTGGACGCACCCGATGTAACTCCTAGGTGACATGGGTCATGTGGAATCTTGTTTCGGTCCATTTGGAGGCAGTGTTAGTGTCGGTGCAAGATAGGTGCATGATATGCGACGAACATACCATAGGCTCAGAAATCATTTCGGATGCACCCAATTTTACTCCTAGGTGAAGTGGGTCATGTAGAATCTTGTTTCGGTCCATTGGGAGCCAGTGTCGGTGCAAGATAGGTGCATGGTTTGTGCCGAACATACCATAGGCTCAGAAGTTGTTTTGGACGAACCCGATGGTACTCCTAGGTGACGTGGGTCATGTGGAATCTCATTTCGGTCTGTTGGGAGCCACTGTCGGTGCAAGATAGGTGCACGGTTGGCGCCGAACATACCATAGGCTAGGAAATCATTTTGGACACACCAGATGGAACTCCTAGGTGACGTGGGCATGTGGAGTCTTGTTTCGGTCCGTTGGGAGCCAGTGTCGGTGCAAGATTGGTGCACAGTTTGCGCCGAACACACCATAGGCTCGGAAATCATTTTGGACGCACCCAATGGTACTCCTAGGTAACGTGGGTCAAGTGGAATCTCGTTTCGGTCTGTTGGGAGCCAGTATCGGTGCAAGATAGGTGCACGGTTGGCGCCAAACATACCATAGGCTCGGAAATCATTTTGGACGCACCCGATGTAACTCCTAGGTGACGTGGGTCAAGTGGAATCTCGTTTTAGTCCATTGGGAGCCATTGTCGGTGCAAGATAGGTGCACGGTTTGCGCCGAACATACAATAGGCTCGGAAATCATTTTGGACGCACTCGATGGTACTCCTAGGTGACGTGGGTCATGTGGAATCTCGTTTTGGTCCGTTGGTTGCCAGTGTCGGTGCAAGATAGGTGCACGGTTTGCGCCGAACGTACCGTAGCCTCGAATATCATTTTGGACGCACCCGTTGTAACTCCTAGGTGACATGGGTCATGTGGAATCTTGTTTCGGTCCATTTGGAGACAGTGTTAGTGTCGGTGCAAGATAGGTACACGGTTTGCGCCGAGTGTACCATAGGCTCAAAAATCATTTTGGACGCACCCGATGGTACTCCTAGGTGATGTGGGTCATGTGGAATCTCGTTTCGGTCTGTTGGGAGCCAGTGTCGGTGCAAGATAGGTGCACGGTTTGTGCCGAACATACCATAGGCTCAAAAATCATTTTGGACGCACCCGATGGTACTCCTTGGTGACGTGGGTCAAGTGGAATCTCGTTTCAGACTATTGGGAGCCATTGTCGGTGCAAGATAGGTGCACGGTTTGCACCGAACATACCATAGGCTCAGAAATCATTTTGGACACACCCAATGGTACTCCTAGGTGACGTGGGTCATGTGGAGTCTCGTTTTGGTCCGTTGGGAGCCAGTGTCGGTGCAAGATAGGTGCACGGTTTGCGCCGAACATACCATAGGCTCGGAAATCATTTTGGACGCACCCAATGGTACTCCTAGGTGACGTGGGTCATGTGGAGTCTCGTTTTGGTCCGTTGGCAGCCAGTGTCGGTGCAAGATAGGTGCGATGGAACTCCAAGGTGACATGGGTAATGTGGAATCTCTTTTCGGTTTATTTGGAGACAGTGTTGGTGTTGGTGCAAGATAGGTGCACGGTTTGCGCCGAGTGTACCATAGGCTCAAAAATCATTTTGGACGCACCTGATGGTACTCCTAGGTGACGTGGGTCATGTGGAATCTCGTTTTGGTCTGTTGGGAGCCAGTGTCGGTGCAAGATAGGTGCACGGTTTGTGCCGAACATACCATAGGCTCAGAAATCGTTTTGGACGCACCCGATGGTACTCCTAGGTGACGTGGGTCAAGTGGAATCTCGTTTTAGTCTATTGGGAGCCATTGTCAGTGCAAGATAGGTGCACGGTTTGCGCCGAACATACCATAGGCTCAGAAATTATTTTGGACACACCCGATGGTACTCCTAGGTGACGTGGGTCATGTGGAGTCTCGTTTTGGTCTGTTGGGAGCCAGTGTCGGTGCAAGATAGGTGCACGGTTTGCGCCAAATATACCATAGGCTCAAAAATCATTTTGGACGCACCCGATCGTACTCCTAGGTCACGTGGGTCAAGTGGAATCTCGTTTCAGTCTATTGGGAGCCATTATCGGTGCAAGATAGGTGCACGGTTTGCGCCGAACATACCATAGGCTCAGAAATCATTTTGGACGCACTCGATGGTACTCCTAGGTGACGTGGGTCATGTGGAATCTCATTTTGGTCCGTTGGGAGCCAGTGTCGGTGCAAGATAGGTGCACGGTTTGCGCCGAACATACCGTAGCCTCGAATATCATTTTGGACGCACCCGATGTAACTCCTAGGTGACATGGGTCATGTGGAATCTCGTTTCGGTCCATTTGGAGATAGTGTTAGTGTCGGTGCAAGATAGGTGCACGGTTTGCGCCGAGTGTACCATAGGCTCAAAAATCATTTTGGACGCACCCGATGGTACTCCTAGGTGACGTGGGTCATGTGGAATCTCGTTTTGGTCTGTTGGGAGCCAGTGTCGGTGCAAGATAGGTGCACGGTTTGCGCCGAACATACCATAGGCTCAGAAATCGTTTTGGACGCACCCGATGGTACTCCTAGGTGACGTGGGTCAAGTGGAATCTCGTTTCAGTCTATTGGGAGCCATTGTCGGTGCAAGATAGGTGCACGGTTTGCGCCGAACATACCATAGGCTCGGAAATCATTTTGGACACACCCGATGGTACTCCTAGGTGACGTGGGTCATGTGGAGTCTCGTTTTGGTCCGTTGGGAGCCAGTGTCGGTGCAAGATAGGTGCACGGTTTGCGCCGAACATACCATAGGCTTAGAAATCATTTTGGACACACCTGATGGTACTCCTAGGTGACGTGGGTCATGTGGAGTCTCGTTTTGGTCTGTTGGGAGCCTGTGTCGGTGCAAGATAGTTGCACGGTTTGCGCCAAATATACCATAGGCTCAGAAATCATTTTGGACGCACTCGATGGTACTCCTAGGTAACGTGGGTCAAGTGGAATCTCGTTTCGGTCTATTGGGAGCCATTATCGGTGCAAGATAGGTGCACGGTTTGCGCTGAACATACCATAGGCTCAGAAATCATTTTAGACGCACTCGATGGTACTCCTAGGTGACGTGGGTCATGTGGAATCTCGTTTTGGTCTGTTGAGAGCCAGTGTCGGTGCAAGATAGGTGCACGGTTTGCGCCGAACGTATCGTAGCCTCGAAAATCATTTTGGACGCACCCGATGTAACTCCTAGGTGACATGGGTCATGTGGAATCTTGTTTCGGTCCATTTGGAGGCAGTGTTAGTGTCGGTGCAAGATAGGTGCATGATATGCGACGAACATACCATAGGCTCAGAAATCATTTCGGATGCACCCAATTTTACTCCTAGGTGAAGTGGGTCATGTAGAATCTTGTTTCGGTCCATTGGGAGCCAGTGTCGGTGCAAGATAGGTGCATGGTTTGTGCCGAACATACCATAGGCTCAGAAGTTGTTTTGGACGAACCCGATGGTACTCCTAGGTGACGTGGGTCATGTGGAATCTCATTTCGGTCTGTTGGGAGCCACTGTCGGTGCAAGATAGGTGCACGGTTGGCGCCGAACATACCATAGGCTAGGAAATCATTTTGGACACACCAGATGGAACTCCTAGGTGACGTGGGCATGTGGAGTCTTGTTTCGGTCCGTTGGGAGCCAGTGTCGGTGCAAGATTGGTGCACAGTTTGCGCCGAACACACCATAGGCTCGGAAATCATTTTGGACGCACCCAATGGTACTCCTAGGTAACGTGGGTCAAGTGGAATCTCGTTTCGGTCTGTTGGGAGCCAGTATCGGTGCAAGATAGGTGCACGGTTGGCGCCAAACATACCATAGGCTCGGAAATCATTTTGGACGCACCCGATGTAACTCCTAGGTGACGTGGGTCAAGTGGAATCTCGTTTCAGTCTATTGGGAGCCATTGTCGGTGCAAGATAGGTGCACGGTTTGCGCCGAACATACAATAGGCTCGGAAATCATTTTGGACGCACTCGATGGTACTCCTAGGTGACGTGGGTCATGTGGAATCTCGTTTTGGTCCGTTGGTTGCCAGTGTCGGTGCAAGATAGGTGCACGGTTTGCGCCGAACGTACCGTAGCCTCGAATATCATTTTGGACGCACCCGTTGTAACTCCTAGGTGACATGGGTCATGTGGAATCTTGTTTCGGTCCATTTGGAGACAGTGTTAGTGTCGGTGCAAGATAGGTACACGGTTTGCGCCGAGTGTACCATAGGCTCAAAAATCATTTTGGACGCACCCGATGGTACTCCTAGGTGACGTGGGTCATGTGGAATCTCGTTTCGGTCTGTTGGGAGCCAGTGTCGGTGCAAGATAGGTGCACGGTTTGTGCCGAACATACCATAGGCTCAAAAATCATTTTGGACGCACCCGATGGTACTCCTTGGTGACGTGGGTCAAGTGGAATCTCATTTCAGACTATTGGGAGCCATTGTCGGTGCAAGATAGGTGCACGGTTTGCACCGAACATACCATAGGCTCAGAAATCATTTTGGACACACCCAATGGTACTCCTAGGTGACGTGGGTCATGTGGAGTCTCGTTTTGGTCTGTTGGGAGCCAGTGTCGGTGCAAGATAGGTGCACGGTTTGCGCCGAACATACCATAGGCTCGGAAATCATTTTGGACGCACCCAATGGTACTCCTAGGTGACGTGGGTCATGTGGAGTCTCGTTTTGGTCCGTTGGCAGCCAGTGTCGGTGCAAGATAGGTGCGATGGAACTCCAAGGTGACATGGGTAATGTGGAATCTCTTTTCGGTTTATTTGGAGACAGTGTTGGTGTCGGTGCAAGATAGGTGCACGGTTTGCGCCGAGTGTACCATAGGCTCAAAAATCATTTTGGACGCACCTGATGGTACTCCTAGGTGACGTGGGTCATGTGGAATCTCGTTTCGGTCTGTTGGGAGCCAGTGTCGGTGCAAGATAGGTGCACGGTTTGTGCCGAACATACCATAGGCTCAGAAATTGTTTTGGACGCACCCGATGGTACTCCTAGGTGACGTGGGTCAAGTGGAATCTCGTTTTAGTCTATTGGGAGCCATTGTCAGTGCAAGATAGGTGCACGGTTTGCGCCGAACATACCATAGGCTCAGAAATTATTTTGGACACACCCGATGGTACTCCTAGGTGACGTGGGTCATGTGGAGTCTCGTTTTGGTCTGTTGGGAGCCAGTGTCGGTGCAAGATAGGTGCACGGTTTGCGCCAAATATACCATAGGCTCAAAAATCATTTTGGACGCACCCGATGGTACTCCTAGGTCACGTGGGTCAAGTGGAATCTCGTTTTAGTCTATTGGGAGCCATTATCGGTGCAAGATAGGTGCACGGTTTGCGCCGAAAATACCATAGGCTCAGAAATCATTTTGGACGCACTCGATGGTACTCCTAGGTGACGTGGGTCATGTGGAATCTCATTTTGGTCCGTTGGGAGCCAGTGTCGGTGCAAGATAGGTGCACGGTTTGCGCCAAACGTACCATAGCCTCGAATATCATTTTGGACGCACCCGATGTAACTCCTAGGTGACATGGGTCATGTGGAATCTCGTTTCGGTCCATTTGGAGACAGTGTTAGTGTCGGTGCAAGATAGGTGCACGGTTTGCGCCGAGTGTACCATAGGCTCAAAAATCATTTTGGACGCACCCGATGGTACTCCTAGGTGACGTGGGTCATGTGGAATCTCGTTTTGGTCTGTTGGGAGCCAGTGTCGGTGCAAGATAGGTGCACGGTTTGCGCCGAACATACCATAGGCTCAGAAATCGTTTTGGACGCACCCGATGGTACTCCTAGGTGACGTGGGTCAAGTGGAATCTCGTTTCAGTCTATTGGGAGCCATTGTCGGTGCAAGATAGGTGCACGGTTTGCGCCGAACATACCATAGGCTCGGAAATCATTTTGGACACACCCGATGGTACTCCTAGGTGACGTGGGTCATGTGGAGTCTCGTTTTGGTCCGTTGGGAGCCAGTGTCGGTGCAAGATAGGTGCACGGTTTGCGCCGAACATACCATAGGCTTAGAAATCATTTTGGACACACCTGATGGTACTCCTAGGTGACGTGGGTCATGTGGAGTCTCGTTTTGGTCTATTGGGAGCCTGTGTCGGTGCAAGATAGTTGCACGGTTTGCGCCAAATATACCATAGGCTCAGAAATCATTTTGGACGCACTCGATGGTACTCCTAGGTAACGTGGGTCAAGTGGAATCTCGTTTCGGTCTATTGGGAGCCATTATCGGTGCAAGATAGGTGCACGGTTTGCGCTGAACATACCATAGGCTCAGAAATCATTTTAGACGCACTTGATGGTACTCCTAGGTGACGTGGGTCATGTGGAATCTCGTTTTGGTCTGTTGAGAGCCAGTGTCAGTGCAAGATAGGTGCACGGTTTGCGCCGAACGTACCGTAGCCTCGAAAATCATTTTGGACGCACCCGATGTAACTCCTAGGTGACATGGGTCATGTGGAATCTTGTTTCGGTCCATTTGGAGGCAGTGTTAGTGTCGGTGCAAGATAGGTGCATGATATGCGACGAACATACCATAGGCTCAGAAATCATTTCGGATGCACCCAATTTTACTCCTAGGTGAAGTGGGTCATGTAGAATCTTGTTTCGGTCCATTGGGAGCCAGTGTCGGTGCAAGATAGGTGCATGGTTTGTGCCGAACATACCATAGGCTCAGAAGTTGTTTTGGACGAACCCGATGGTACTCCTAGGTGACGTGGGTCATGTGGAATCTCATTTCGGTCTGTTGGGAGCCACTGTCGGTGCAAGATAGGTGCACGGTTGGCGCCGAACATACCATAGGCTAGGAAATCATTTTGGACACACCAGATGGAACTCCTAGGTGACGTGGGCATGTGGAGTCTTGTTTCGGTCCGTTGGGAGCCAGTGTCGGTGCAAGATTGGTGCACAGTTTGCGCCGAACACACCATAGGCTCGGAAATCATTTTGGACGCACCCAATGGTACTCCAAGGTAACGTGGGTCAAGTGGAATCTCGTTTCGGTCTGTTGGGAGCCAGTATCGGTGCAAGATAGGTGCACGGTTGGCGCCAAACATACCATAGGCTCGGAAATCATTTTGGACGCACCCGATGTAACTCCTAGGTGACGTGGGTCAAGTGGAATCTCGTTTCAGTCTATTGGGAGCCATTGTCGGTGCAAGATAGGTGCACGGTTTGCGCCGAACATACAATAGGCTCGGAAATCATTTTGGACGCACTCGATGGTACTCCTAGGTGACGTGGGTCATGTGGAATCTCGTTTTGGTCCGTTGGTTGCCAGTGTCGGTGCAAGATAGGTGCACGGTTTGCGCCGAACGTACCGTAGCCTCGAATATCATTTTGGACGCACCCGTTGTAACTCCTAGGTGACATGGGTCATGTGGAATCTTGTTTCGGTCCATTTGGAGACAGTGTTAGTGTCGGTGCAAGATAGGTACACGGTTTGCGCCGAGTGTACCATAGGCTCAAAAATCATTTTGGACGCACCCGATGGTACTCCTAGGTGACGTGGGTCATGTGGAATCTCGTTTCGGTCTGTTGGGAGCCAGTGTCGGTGCAAGATAGGTGCACGGTTTGTGCCGAACATACCATAGGCTCAAAAATCATTTTGGACGCACCCGATGGTACTCCTTGGTGACGTGGGTCAAGTGGAATCTCGTTTCAGACTATTGGGAGCCATTGTCGGTGCAAGATAGGTGCACGGTTTGCACCGAACATACCATAGGCTCAGAAATCATTTTGGACACACCCAATGGTACTCCTAGGTGACGTGGGTCATGTGGAGTCTCGTTTTGGTCCGTTGGGAGCCAGTGTCGGTGCAAGATAGGTGCACGGTTTGCGCCGAACATACCATAGGCTCGGAAATCATTTTGGACGCACCCAATGGTACTCCTAGGTGACGTGGGTCATGTGGAGTCTCGTTTTGGTCCGTTGGCAGCCAGTGTCGGTGCAAGATAGGTGCGATGGAACTCCAAGGTGACATGGGTAATGTGGAATCTCTTTTCGGTTTATTTGGAGACAGTGTTGGTGTCGGTGCAAGATAGGTGCACGGTTTGCGCCGAGTGTACCATAGGCTCAAAAATCATTTTGGACGCACCTGATGGTACTCCTAGGTGACGTGGGTCATGTGGAATCTCGTTTCGGTCTGTTGGGAGCCAGTGTCGGTGCAAGATAGGTGCACGGTTTGTGCCGAACATACCATAGGCTCAGAAATTGTTTTGGACGCACCCGATGGTACTCCTAGGTGACGTGGGTCAAGTGGAATCTCGTTTTAGTCTATTGGGAGCCATTGTCAGTGCAAGATAGGTGCACGGTTTGCGCCGAACATACCATAGGCTCAGAAATTATTTTGGACACACCCGATGGTACTCCTAGGTGACGTGGGTCATGTGGAGTCTCGTTTTGGTCTGTTGGGAGCCAGTGTCGGTGCAAGATAGGTGCACGGTTTGCGCCAAATATACCATAGGCTCAAAAATCATTTTGGACGCACCCGATGGTACTCCTAGGTCACGTGGGTCAAGTGGAATCTCGTTTCAGTCTATTGGGAGCCATTATCGGTGCAAGATAGGTGCACGGTTTGCGCCGAAAATACCATAGGCTCAGAAATCATTTTGGACGCACTCGATGGTACTCCTAGGTGACGTGGGTCATGTGGAATCTCATTTTGGTCCGTTGGGAGCCAGTGTCGGTGCAAGATAGGTGCACGGTTTGCGCCAATCGTACCGTAGCCTCGAATATCATTTTGGACGCACCCGATGTAACTCCTAGGTGACATGGGTCATGTGGAATCTCGTTTCGGTCCATTTGGAGACAGTGTTAGTGTCAGTGCAAGATAGGTGCACGGTTTGCGCCGAGTGTACCATAGGCTCAAAAATCATTTTGGACGCACCCGATGGTACTCCTAGGTGACGTGGGTCATGTGGAATCTCGTTTCGGTCTGTTGGGAGCCAGTGTCGGTGCAAGATAGGTGCACGGTTTGTGCCGAACATACCATAGGCTCAAAAATCATTTTGGACGCACCCGATGGTACTCCTTGGTGACGTGGGTCAAGTGGAATCTCGTTTCAGACTATTGGGAGCCATTGTCGGTGCAAGATAGGTGCACGGTTTGCACCGAACATACCATAGGCTCAGAAATCATTTTGGACACACCCAATGGTACTCCTAGGTGACGTGGGTCATGTGGAGTCTCGTTTTGGTCCGTTGGGAGCCAGTGTCGGTGCAAGATAGGTGCACGGTTTGCGCCGAACATACCATAGGCTCGGAAATCATTTTGGACGCACCCAATGGTACTCCTAGGTGACGTGGGTCATGTGGAGTCTCGTTTTGGTCCGTTGGCAGCCAGTGTCGGTGCAAGATAGGTGCGATGGAACTCCAAGGTGACATGGGTAATGTGGAATCTCTTTTCGGTTTATTTGGAGACAGTGTTGGTGTCGGTGCAAGATAGGTGCACGGTTTGCGCCGAGTGTACCATAGGCTCAAAAATCATTTTGGACGCACCTGATGGTACTCCTAGGTGACGTGGGTCATGTGGAATCTCGTTTCGGTCTGTTGGGAGCCAGTGTCGGTGCAAGATAGGTGCACGGTTTGTGCCGAACATACCATAGGCTCAGAAATTGTTTTGGACGCACCCGATGGTACTCCTAGGTGACGTGGGTCAAGTGGAATCTCGTTTTAGTCTATTGGGAGCCATTGTCAGTGCAAGATAGGTGCACGGTTTGCGCCGAACATACCATAGGCTCAGAAATTATTTTGGACACACCCGATGGTACTCCTAGGTGACGTGGGTCATGTGGAGTCTCGTTTTGGTCTGTTGGGAGCCAGTGTCGGTGCAAGATAGGTGCACGGTTTGCGCCAAATATACCATAGGCTCAAAAATCATTTTGGACGCACCCGATGGTACTCCTAGGTCACGTGGGTCAAGTGGAATCTCGTTTCAGTCTATTGGGAGCCATTATCGGTGCAAGATAGGTGCACGGTTTGCGCCGAAAATACCATAGGCTCAGAAATCATTTTGGACGCACTCGATGGTACTCCTAGGTGACGTGGGTCATGTGGAATCTCATTTTGGTCCGTTGGGAGCCAGTGTCGGTGCAAGATAGGTGCACGGTTTGCGCCAATCGTACCGTAGCCTCGAATATCATTTTGGACGCACCCGATGTAACTCCTAGGTGACATGGGTCATGTGGAATCTCGTTTCGGTCCATTTGGAGACAGTGTTAGTGTCAGTGCAAGATAGGTGCACGGTTTGCGCCGAGTGTACCATAGGCTCAAAAATCATTTTGGACGCACCCGATGGTACTCCTAGGTGACGTGGGTCATGTGGAATCTCGTTTTGGTCTATTGGGAGCCAGTGTCGGTGCAAGATAGGTGCACGGTTTGCGCCGAACATACCATAGGCTCAGAAATCATTTTGGACGCACCCGATGGTACTCCTAGGTGACGTGGGTCAAGTGGAATCTCGTTTCAGTCTATTGGGAGCCATTGTCGGTGCAAGATAGGTGCACGGTTTGCGCCGAACATACCATAGGCTCGGAAATCATTTTGGACACACCCGATGGTACTCCTAGGTGACGTGGGTCATGTGGAGTCTCGTTTTGGTCCGTTGGGAGCCAGTGTCGGTGCAAGATAGGTGCACGGTTTGCGCCGAACATACCATAGGCTTAGAAATCATTTTGGACACACCTGATGGTACTCCTAGGTGACGTGGGTCATGTGGAGTCTCGTTTTGGTCTGTTGGGAGCCTGTGTCGGTGCAAGATAGTTGCACGGTTTGCGCCAAATATACCATAGGCTCAGAAATCATTTTGGACGCACTCGATGGTACTCCTAGGTAACGTGGGTCAAGTGGAATCTCGTTTCGGTCTATTGGGAGCCATTATCGGTGCAAGATAGGTGCACGGTTTGCGCTGAACATACCATAGGCTCAGAAATCATTTTAGACGCACTCGATGGTACTCCTAGGTGACGTGGGTCATGTGGAATCTTGTTTTGGTCTGTTGAGAGCCAGTGTCGGTGCAAGATAGGTGCACGGTTTGCGCCGAACGTACCGTAGCCTCGAAAATCATTTTGGACGCACCCGATGTAACTCCTAGGTGACATGGGTCATGTGGAATCTTGTTTCGGTCCATTTGGAGGCAGTGTTAGTGTCGGCGCAAGATAGGTGCATGATATGCGACGAACATACCATAGGCTCAGAAATCATTTCGGATGCACCCAATTTTACTCCTAGGTGAAGTGGGTCATGTAGAATCTTGTTTCGGTCCATTGGGAGCCAGTGTCGGTGCAAGATAGGTGCATGGTTTGTGCCGAACATACCATAGGCTCAGAAGTTGTTTTGGACGAACCCGATGGTACTCCTAGGTGACGTGGGTCATGTGGAATCTCATTTCGGTCTGTTGGGAGCCAGTGTCGGTGCAAGATGGGTGCACGATTTGCGCCGAACATACAATAGGCTCAGAAATCATTTTGAACGCACCTGATGGTACTCCTAGGTGACGTGGGTCAAGTGCAATCTCGTTTTGGTCTGTTGGGAGCCAGTGTCGGTGCAAGATAGCTGCATGGTTTGTGCCGAACATACCATAGGCTCGGAAATCATTTTGGACGCACCCGATGGTACTCCTAGGTGATGTGGGTCATGTGGAGTCTCGTTTTGGTCCGTTGGCAGCCAGTGTCGGTGCAAGATAGGTGCGATGGAACTCCAAGGTGACATGGGTAATGTGGAATCTCTTTTCGGTTCATTTGGAGACAGTGTTGGTGTCGGTGCAAGATAGGTGCACGGTTTGCGCCGAGTGTACCATAGGCTCAAAAATAATTTTGGACGCACCCAATGGTACTCGTAGGTGATGAGGCTCAAGGGAAAGCTCTTTTCGATCCGTTTGGAGGTGGTGCTAATCTTGACGCAAGATAGGTGCATGGTTTACGCCAAACGTACCGTAGGATCGGAAATCATTTTGGACGCACCCGATGGTACTCCTAGTTGACGTGGGTCATGTGGAGTCTCGTTTTGGTCCGTTGGGAGCCAGTGTCGGTGCAAGATAGGTGCACGGTTTGCGCCGAACATACCATAGGCTTAGAAATCATTTTGGACACACCTGATGGTACTCCTAGGTGACGTGGGTCATGTGGAGTCTCGTTTTGGTCTGTTGGGAGCCTGTGTCGGTGCAAGATAGGTGCAAGGTTTGCGCCAAATATACCATAGGCTCAAAAATCATTTTGGACGCACCCGATGGTACTCCTAGGTCACGTGGGTCAAGTGGAATCTCGTTTCAGTCTATTGGGAGCCATTATCGGTGCAAGATAGGTGCACGGTTTGCGCCGAAAATACCATAGGCTCAGAAATCATTTTGGACGCACTCGATGGTACTCCTAGGTGACGTGGGTCATGTGGAATCTCATTTTGGTCCGTTGGGAGCCAGTGTCGGTGCAAGATAGGTGCACGGTTTGCGCCAAACGTACCGTAGCCTCGAATATCATTTTGGACGCACCCGATGTAACTCCTAGGTGACATGGGTCATGTGGAATCTCGTTTCGGTCCATTTGGAGACAGTGTTAGTGTCAGTGCAAGATAGGTGCACGGTTTGCGCCGAGTGTACCATAGGCTCAAAAATCATTTTGGACGCACCCGATGGTACTCCTAGGTGACGTGGGTCATGTGGAATCTCGTTTTGGTCTGTTGGGAGCCAGTGTCGGTGCAAGATAGGTGCACGGTTTGCGCCGAACATACCATAGGCTCAGAAATCGTTTTGGACGCACCCGATGGTACTCCTAGGTGACGTGGGTCAAGTGGAATCTCGTTTCAGTCTATTGGGAGCCATTGTCGGTGCAAGATTGGTGCACGGTTTGCGCCGAACATACCATAGGCTCGGAAATCATTTTGGACACACCCGATGGTACTCCTAGGTGACGTGGGTCATGTGGAGTCTCGTTTTGGTTCGTTGGGAGCCAGTGTCGGTGCAAGATAGGTGCACGGTTTGCGCCGAACATACCATAGGCTTAGAAATCATTTTGGACACACCTGATGGTACTCCTAGGTGACGTGGGTCATGTGGAGTCTCGTTTTGGTCTGTTGGGAGCCTGTGTCGGTGCAAGATAGTTGCACGGTTTGCGCCAAATATACCATAGGCTCAGAAATCATTTTGGACGCACTCGATGGTACTCCTAGGTAACGTGGGTCAAGTGGAATCTCGTTTCGGTCTATTGGGAGCCATTATCGGTGCAAGATAGGTGCACGGTTTGCGCTGAACATACCATAGGCTCAGAAATCATTTTAGACGCACTCGATGGTACTCCTAGGTGACGTGGGTCATGTGGAATCTTGTTTTGGTCTGTTGAGAGCCAGTGTCGGTGCAAGATAGGTGCACGGTTTGCGCCGAACGTACCGTAGCCTCGAAAATCATTTTGGACGCACCCGATGTAACTCCTAGGTGACATGGGTCATGTGGAATCTTGTTTCGGTCCATTTGGAGGCAGTGTTAGTGTCGGCGCAAGATAGGTGCATGATATGCGACGAACATACCATAGGCTCAGAAATCATTTCGGATGCACCCAATTTTACTCCTAGGTGAAGTGGGTCATGTAGAATCTTGTTTCGGTCCATTGGGAGCCAGTGTCGGTGCAAGATAGGTGCATGGTTTGTGCCGAACATACCATAGGCTCAGAAGTTGTTTTGGACGAACCCGATGGTACTCCTAGGTGACGTGGGTCATGTGGAATCTCATTTCGGTCTGTTGGGAGCCAGTGTCGGTGCAAGATGGGTGCACGATTTGCGCCGAACATACAATAGGCTCAGAAATCATTTTGAACGCACCTGATGGTACTCCTAGGTGACGTGGGTCAAGTGCAATCTCGTTTTGGTCTGTTGGGAGCCAGTGTCGGTGCAAGATAGCTGCATGGTTTGTGCCGAACATACCATAGGCTCGGAAATCATTTTGGACGCACCCGATGGTACTCCTAGGTGATGTGGGTCATGTGGAGTCTCGTTTTGGTCCGTTGGCAGCCAGTGTCGGTGCAAGATAGGTGCGATGGAACTCCAAGGTGACATGGGTAATGTGGAATCTCTTTTCGGTTCATTTGGAGACAGTGTTGGTGTCGGTGCAAGATAGGTGCACGGTTTGCGCCGAGTGTACCATAGGCTCAAAAATAATTTTGGACGCACCCAATGGTACTCGTAGGTGATGAGGCTCAAGGGAAAGCTCTTTTCGATCCGTTTGGAGGTGGTGCTAATCTTGACGCAAGATAGGTGCATGGTTTACGCCAAACGTACCGTAGGATCGGAAATCATTTTGGACGCACCCGATGGTACTCCTAGTTGACGTGGGTCATGTGGAGTCTCGTTTTGGTCCGTTGGGAGCCAGTGTCGGTGCAAGATAGGTGCACGGTTTGCGCCGAACATACCATAGGCTTAGAAATCATTTTGGACACACCTGATGGTACTCCTAGGTGACGTGGGTCATGTGGAGTCTCGTTTTGGTCTGTTGGGAGCCAGTGTCGGTGCAAGATAGGTGCACGGTTTGCGCCAAATATACCATAGGCTCAAAAATCATTTTGGACGCACCCGATGGTACTCCTAGGTCACGTGGGTCAAGTGGAATCTCGTTTCAGTCTATTGGGAGCCATTATCGGTGCAAGATAGGTGCACGGTTTGCGCCGAAAATACCATAGGCTCAGAAATCATTTTGGACGCACTCGATGGTACTCCTAGGTGACGTGGGTCATGTGGAATCTCATTTTGGTCCGTTGGGAGCCAGTGTCGGTGCAAGATAGGTGCACGGTTTGCGCCAAACGTA
The DNA here is from genome assembly GCF_019320115.1 of Miscanthus floridulus. Classification (NCBI taxonomy): domain Eukaryota; kingdom Viridiplantae; phylum Streptophyta; class Magnoliopsida; order Poales; family Poaceae; genus Miscanthus; species Miscanthus floridulus. The sequence goes on along the minus strand of NW_027096741.1, from coordinate 43,432 downwards.
CCGTAGCCTCGAATATCATTTTGGACGCACCCGATGTAACTCCTAGGTGACATGGGTCATGTGGAATCTCGTTTCGGTCCATTTGGAGACAGTGTTAGTGTCAGTGCAAGATAGGTGCACGGTTTGCGCCGAGTGTACCATAGGCTCAAAAATCATTTTGGACGCACCCGATGGTACTCCTAGGTGACGTGGGTCATGTGGAATCTCGTTTTGGTCTGTTGGGAGCCAGTGTCGGTGCAAGATAGGTGCACGGTTTGCGCCGAACATACCATAGGCTCAGAAATCGTTTTGGACGCACCCGATGGTACTCCTAGGTGACGTGGGTCAAGTGGAATCTCGTTTCAGTCTATTGGGAGCCATTGTCGGTGCAAGATAGGTGCACGGTTTGCGCCGAACATACCATAGGCTCGGAAATCATTTTGGACACACCCGATGGTACTCCTAGGTGACGTGGGTCATGTGGAGTCTCGTTTTGGTCCGTTGGGAGCCAGTGTCGGTGCAAGATAGGTGCACGGTTTGCGCCGAACATACCATAGGCTTAGAAATCATTTTGGACACACCTGATGGTACTCCTAGGTGACGTGGGTCATGTGGAGTCTCGTTTTGGTCTGTTGGGAGCCTGTGTCGGTGCAAGATAGTTGCACGGTTTGCGCCAAATATACCATAGGCTCAGAAATCATTTTGGACGCACTCGATGGTACTCCTAGGTAACGTGGGTCAAGTGGAATCTCGTTTCGGTCTATTGGGAGCCATTATCGGTGCAAGATAGGTGCACGGTTTGCGCTGAACATACCATAGGCTCAGAAATCATTTTAGACGCACTCGATGGTACTCCTAGGTGACGTGGGTCATGTGGAATCTTGTTTTGGTCTGTTGAGAGCCAGTGTCGGTGCAAGATAGGTGCACGGTTTGCGCCGAACGTACCGTAGCCTCGAAAATCATTTTGGACGCACCCGATGTAACTCCTAGGTGACATGGGTCATGTGGAATCTTGTTTCGGTCCATTTGGAGGCAGTGTTAGTGTCGGCGCAAGATAGGTGCATGATATGCGACGAACATACCATAGGCTCAGAAATCATTTCGGATGCACCCAATTTTACTCCTAGGTGAAGTGGGTCATGTAGAATCTTGTTTCGGTCCATTGGGAGCCAGTGTCGGTGCAAGATAGGTGCATGGTTTGTGCCGAACATACCATAGGCTCAGAAGTTGTTTTGGACGAACCCGATGGTACTCCTAGGTGACGTGGGTCATGTGGAATCTCATTTCGGTCTGTTGGGAGCCAGTGTCGGTGCAAGATGGGTGCACGATTTGCGCCGAACATACAATAGGCTCAGAAATCATTTTGAACGCACCTGATGGTACTCCTAGGTGACGTGGGTCAAGTGCAATCTCGTTTTGGTCTGTTGGGAGCCAGTGTCGGTGCAAGATAGCTGCATGGTTTGTGCCGAACATACCATAGGCTCGGAAATCATTTTGGACGCACCCGATGGTACTCCTAGGTGATGTGGGTCATGTGGAGTCTCGTTTTGGTCCGTTGGCAGCCAGTGTCGGTGCAAGATAGGTGCGATGGAACTCCAAGGTGACATGGGTAATGTGGAATCTCTTTTCGGTTCATTTGGAGACAGTGTTGGTGTCGGTGCAAGATAGGTGCACGGTTTGCGCCGAGTGTACCATAGGCTCAAAAATAATTTTGGACGCACCCAATGGTACTCGTAGGTGATGAGGCTCAAGGGAAAGCTCTTTTCGATCCGTTTGGAGGTGGTGCTAATCTTGACGCAAGATAGGTGCATGGTTTACGCCAAACGTACCGTAGGATCGGAAATCATTTTGGACGCACCCGATGGTACTCCTAGGTGACGTGGGTCATGTGGAGTCTCGTTTTGGTCCGTTGGGAGCCAGTGTCGGTGCAAGATAGGTGCACGGTTTGCGCCGAACATACCATAGGCTTAGAAATCATTTTGGACACACCTGATGGTACTCCTAGGTGACGTGGGTCATGTGGAGTCTCGTTTTGGTCTGTTGGGAGCCTGTGTCGGTGCAAGATAGGTGCAAGGTTTGCGCCAAACGTACCGTAGGATCAGAAATCATTTTGGACGCACCCGATGGTACTCCTAGGTGATGTGGGTCATGTGGAATCTTGTTTTGGTCTATTGGGAGCCACTGTCGATGCAAGATAGGTGCACAGTTTGCGCCGAACATACCATAGGCTCGGAAATCATTTTAGACGCACCCGATGGTACTCCTAGGTGACGTGGGTCATATGGAGTCTCGTTTTGGTCCGTTGGGAGCCAGTGTCGGTGCAAGATAGGTGCACGGTTTGCGCCGAACACACCATAGGCTCAGAAAATCATTTTGGACGCACCCGATGGTACTCCTAGGTGACGTGGGTCATGTGGACTCTCGTTTTAGTCCGTTGGGAGCCAGTGTCGGTGCAAGATAGGTGCACGGTTTGCGCCGAACATACCATAGGCTCAGAAATCGTTTTGGACGCACCCGATGGTACTCCTAGGTGACGTGGGTCAAGTGGAATCTCATTTCAGTCTATTGGGAGCCATTGTCGGTGCAAGATAGGTGCACGGTTTGCGCCGAACATACCATAGGCTCGGAAATCATTTTGGACACACCCGATGGTACTCCTAGGTGACGTGGGTCATGTGGAGTCTCGTTTTGGTCCGTTGGGAGCCAGTGTCGGTGCAAGATAGGTGCACGGTTTGCGCCGAACATACCATAGGCTTAGAAATCATTTTGGACACACCTGATGGTACTCCTAGGTGACGTGGGTCATGTGGAGTCTCGTTTTGGTCTGTTGGGAGCCTGTGTCGGTGCAAGATAGTTGCACGGTTTGCGCCAAATATACCATAGGCTCAGAAATCATTTTGGACGCACTCGATGGTACTCCTAGGTAACGTGGGTCAAGTGGAATCTCGTTTCGGTCTATTGGGAGCCATTATCGGTGCAAGATAGGTGCACGGTTTGTGCCGAACATACCATAGGCTCAGAAATCATTTTGGACGCACTCGATGGTACTCCTAGGTGACGTGGGTCATGTGGAATCTCGTTTTGGTCTGTTGGGAGCTAGTGTCGGTGCAAGATAGGTGCACGGTTTGTGCCGAACGTACCGTAGCCTCGAAAATCATTTTGGACGCTCCCGATGTAACTCCTAGGTGACATGGGTCATGTGGAATCTTGTTTCGGTCCATTTGGAGGCAGTGTTAGTGTCGGCGCAAGATAGGTGCATGATATGCGACGAACATACCATAGGCTCAGAAATCATTTCGGATGCACCCAATTTTACTCCTAGGTGAAGTGGGTCATGTAGAACCTTGTTTCGGTCTGTTGGGAGCTAGTGTCGGTGCAAGATAGGTGCATGGTTTGTGCCGAACATACCATAGGCTCAGAAGTTGTTTTGGACGAACCCGATGGTACTCCTAGGTGACGTGGGTCATGTGGAATCTCATTTCGGTCTGTTGGGAGCCAGTGTCGGTGCAAGATAGGTGCACGGTTTGCGCCGAACATACAATAGGCTCAGAAATCATTTTGAACGCACCTGATGGTACTCCTAGGTGACGTGGGTCAAGTGCAATCTCGTTTTGGTCTGTTGGGAGCCAGTGTCGGTGCAAGATAGCTGCATGGTTTGTGCCGAACATACCATAGGCTCGGAAATCATTTTGGACGCACCCGATGGTACTCCTAGGTGACGTGGGTCATGTGGAGTCTCGTTTTGGTCCATTGGCAGCCAGTGTCGGTGCAAGATAGGTGCGATGGAACTCCAAGGTGACATGGGTAATGTGGAATCTCTTTTCGGTTCATTTGGAGACAGTGTTGGTGTCGGTGCAAGATAGGTGCACGGTTTGCGCCGAGTGTACCATAGGCTCAAAAATAATTTTGGACGCACCCAATGGTACTCGTAGGTGATGAGGCTCAAGGGAAAGCTCTTTTCGATCCGTTTGGAGGTGGTGCTAATCTTGACGCAAGATAGGTGCATGGTTTACGCCAAACGTACCGTAGGATCGGAAATCATTTTGGACGCACCCGATGGTACTCCTAGGTGATGTGGGTCATGTGGAATCTCATTTTGGTCTGTTGGGAGCCAGTGTCGGTGCAAGATAGGTGCAAGGTTTGCACCAAACGTACCGTAGGATCGGAAATCATTTTGGACGCACCCGATGGTACTCCTAGGTGACGTGGGTCATGTGGAGTCTCGTTTTGGTCTGTTGGGAGCCAGTGTCGGTGCAAGATAGGTGCACGGTTTGCCCCAAATATACCATAGGCTCAGAAATCTTTTTGGACGCACCCGATGGTACTCCTAGGTAACGTGGGTCAAGTGGAATCTCGTTTCAGTCTATTGGGAGCCATTATCGGTGCAAGATAGGTGCACGGTTTGCGCCGAACATACCATAGGCTCAGAAATCATTTTGGACGCACTCGATGGTACTCCTAGGTGACGTGGGTCATGTGGAATCTCGTTTTGGTCTGTTGGGAGCCAGTGTCGGTGCAAGATAGGTGCACGGTTGGCGCCGAACATACCATAGGCTAGGAAATCGTTTTGGACACACCTGATGGTACTCCTAGGTGACGTGGGTCAAGTGGAATCTCGTTTCGGTCTGTTGGGAGCCACTGTCGGTGCAAGATAGGTGCACGGTTGGCGCCGAACATACCATAGGCTAGGAAATCATTTTGGACACACCAGATGGAACTCCTAGGTGACGTGGGCATGTGGAGTCTTGTTTCGGTCCGTTGGGAGCCAGTGTCGGTGCAAGATTGGTGCACAGTTTGCGCCGAACACACCATAGGCTCGGAAATCATTTTGGACGCTCCCAATGGTACTCCTAGGTAACGTGGGTCAAGTGGAATCTCGTTTCGGTCTGTTGGGAGCCAGTATCGGTGCAAGATAGGTGCACGGTTGGCGCCAAACATACCATAGGCTCGGAAATCATTTTGGACGCACCCGATGTAACTCCTAGGTGACGTGGGTCAAGTGGAATCTCGTTTCAGTCTATTGGGAGCCATTGTCGGTGCAAGATAGGTGCACGGTTTGCGCCGAACATACAATAGGCTCGGAAATCATTTTGGACGCACTCGATGGTACTCCTAGGTGACGTGGGTCATGTGGAATCTTGTTTTGGTCCGTTGGTTGCCAGTGTCGGTGCAAGATAGGTGCACGGTTTGCGCCGAACGTACCGTAGCCTCGAATATCATTTTGGACGCACCCGTTGTAACTCCTAGGTGACATGGGTCATGTGGAATCTTGTTTCGGTCCATTTGGAGACAGTGTTAGTGTCGGTGCAAGATAGGTACACGGTTTGCGCCGAGTGTACCATAGGCTCAAAAATCATTTTGGACGCACCCGATGGTACTCCTAGGTGACGTGGGTCATGTGGAATCTCGTTTCGGTCTGTTGGGAGCCAGTGTCGGTGCAAGATAGGTGCACGGTTTGTGCCGAACATACCATAGGCTCAAAAATCATTTTGGACGCACCCGATGGTACTCCTTGGTGACGTGGGTCAAGTGGAATCTCGTTTCAGACTATTGGGAGCCATTGTCGGTGCAAGATAGGTGCACGGTTTGCACCGAACATACCATAGGCTCAGAAATCATTTTGGACACACCCAATGGTACTCCTAGGTGATGTGGGTCATGTGGAGTCTCGTTTTGGTCCGTTGGGAGCCAGTGTCGGTGCAAGATAGGTGCACGGTTTGCGCCGAACATACCATAGGCTCAGAAATCATTTTGGACGCACCCAATGGTACTCCTAGGTGACGTGGGTCATGTGGAGTCTCGTTTTGGTCCGTTGGCAGCTAGTGTCGGTGCAAGATAGGTGCGATGGAACTCCAAGGTGACATGGGTAATGTGGAATCTCTTTTCGGTTTATTTGGAGACAGTGTTGGTGTCGGTGCAAGATAGGTGCACGGTTTGCGCCGAGTGTACCATAGGCTCAAAAATCATTTTGGACGCACCTGATGGTACTCCTAGGTGACGTGGGTCATGTGGAATCTCGTTTCGGTCTGTTGGGAGCCAGTGTCGGTGCAAGATAGGTGCACGGTTTGTGCCGAACATACCATAGGCTCAGAAATCGTTTTGGACGCACCCGATGGTACTCCTAGGTGACGTGGGTCAAGTGGAATCTCGTTTTAGTCTATTGGGAGCCATTGTCAGTGCAAGATAGGTGCACGGTTTGCGCCGAACATACCATAGGCTCAGAAATTATTTTGGACACACCCGATGGTACTCCTAGGTGACGTGGGTCATGTGGAGTCTCGTTTTGGTCTGTTGGGAGCCAGTGTCGGTGCAAGATAGGTGCACGGTTTGCGCCAAATATACCATAGGCTCAAAAATCATTTTGGACGCACCCGATGGTACTCCTAGGTCACGTGGGTCAAGTGGAATCTCGTTTCAGTCTATTGGGAGCCATTATCGGTGCAAGATAGGTGCACGGTTTGCGCCGAACATACCATAGGCTCAGAAATCATTTTGGACGCACTCGATGGTACTCCTAGGTGACGTGGGTCATGTGGAATCTCATTTTGGTCCGTTGGGAGCCAGTGTCGGTGCAAGATAGGTGCACGGTTTGCGCCGAACATACCGTAGCCTCGAATATCATTTTGGACGCACCCGATGTAACTCCTAGGTGACATGGGTCATGTGGAATCTCGTTTCGGTCCATTTGGAGACAGTGTTAGTGTCGGTGCAAGATAGGTGCACGGTTTGCGCCGAGTGTACCATAGGCTCAAAAATCATTTTGGACGCACCCGATGGTACTCCTAGGTGACGTGGGTCATGTGGAATCTCGTTTTGGTCTGTTGGGAGCCAGTGTCGGTGCAAGATAGGTGCACGGTTTGCGCCGAACATACCATAGGCTCAGAAATCGTTTTGGACGCACCCGATGGTACTCCTAGGTGACGTGGGTCAAGTGGAATCTCGTTTCAGTCTATTGGGAGCCATTGTCGGTGCAAGATAGGTGCACGGTTTGCGCCGAACATACCATAGGCTCGGAAATCATTTTGGACACACCCGATGGTACTCCTAGGTGACGTGGGTCATGTGGAGTCTCGTTTTGGTCCGTTGGGAGCCAGTGTCGGTGCAAGATAGGTGCACGGTTTGCGCCGAACATACCATAGGCTTAGAAATCATTTTGGACACACCTGATGGTACTCCTAGGTGACGTGGGTCATGTGGAGTCTCGTTTTGGTCTGTTGGGAGCCTGTGTCGGTGCAAGATAGTTGCACGGTTTGCGCCAAATATACCATAGGCTCAGAAATCATTTTGGACGCACTCGATGGTACTCCTAGGTAACGTGGGTCAAGTGGAATCTCGTTTCGGTCTATTGGGAGCCATTATCGGTGCAAGATAGGTGCACGGTTTGCGCTGAACATACCATAGGCTCAGAAATCATTTTAGACGCACTTGATGGTACTCCTAGGTGACGTGGGTCATGTGGAATCTCGTTTTGGTCTGTTGAGAGCCAGTGTCGGTGCAAGATAGGTGCACGGTTTGCGCCGAACGTACCGTAGCCTCGAAAATCATTTTGGACGCACCCGATGTAACTCCTAGGTGACATGGGTCATGTGGAATCTTGTTTCGGTCCATTTGGAGGCAGTGTTAGTGTCGGTGCAAGATAGGTGCATGATATGCGACGAACATACCATAGGCTCAGAAATCATTTTGGATGCACCCAATTTTACTCCTAGGTGAAGTGGGTCATGTAGAATCTTGTTTCGGTCCATTGGGAGCCAGTGTCGGTGCAAGATAGGTGCATGGTTTGTGCCGAACATACCATAGGCTCAGAAGTTGTTTTGGACGAACCCGATGGTACTCCTAGGTGACGTGGGTCATGTGGAATCTCATTTCGGTCTGTTGGGAGCCACTGTCGGTGCAAGATAGGTGCACGGTTGGCGCCGAACATACCATAGGCTAGGAAATCATTTTGGACACACCAGATGGAACTCCTAGGTGACGTGGGCATGTGGAGTCTTGTTTCGGTCCGTTGGGAGCCAGTGTCGGTGCAAGATTGGTGTACAGTTTGCGCCGAACACACCATAGGCTCGGAAATCATTTTGGACGCACCCAATGGTACTCCTAGGTAACGTGGGTCAAGTGGAATCTCGTTTCGGTCTGTTGGGAGCCAGTATCGGTGCAAGATAGGTGCACGGTTGGCGCCAAACATACCATAGGCTCGGAAATCATTTTGGACGCACCCGATGTAACTCCTAGGTGACGTGGGTCAAGTGGAATCTCGTTTCAGTCTATTGGGAGCCATTGTCGGTGCAAGATAGGTGCACGGTTTGCGCCGAACATACAATAGGCTCGGAAATCATTTTGGACGCACTCGATGGTACTCCTAGGTGACGTGGGTCATGTGGAATCTCGTTTTGGTCCGTTGGTTGCCAGTGTCAGTGCAAGATAGGTGCACGGTTTGCGCCGAACGTACCGTAGCCTCGAATATCATTTTGGACGCACCCGTTGTAACTCCTAGGTGACATGGGTCATGTGGAATCTTGTTTCGGTCCATTTGGAGACAGTGTTAGTGTCGGTGCAAGATAGGTACACGGTTTGCGCCGAGTGTACCATAGGCTCAAAAATCATTTTGGACGCACCCGTTGGTACTCCTAGGTGACGTGGGTCATGTGGAATCTCGTTTCGGTCTGTTGGGAGCCAGTGTCGGTGCAAGATAGGTGCACGGTTTGTGCCGAACATACCATAGGCTCAAAAATCATTTTGGACGCACCCGATGGTACTCCTTGGTGACGTGGGTCAAGTGGAATCTCGTTTCAGACTATTGGGAGCCATTGTCGGTGCAAGATAGGTGCACGGTTTGCACCGAACATACCATAGGCTCAGAAATCATTTTGGACACACCCAATGGTACTCCTAGGTGATGTGGGTCATGTGGAGTCTCATTTTGGTCCGTTGGGAGCCAGTGTCGGTGCAAGATAGGTGCACGGTTTGCGCCGAACATACCATAGGCTCGGAAATCATTTTGGACGCACCCAATGGTACTCCTAGGTGACGTGGGTCATGTGGAGTCTCGTTTTGGTCCGTTGGCAGCCAGTGTCGGTGCAAGATAGGTGCGATGGAACTCCAAGGTGACATGGGTAATGTGGAATCTCTTTTCGGTTTATTTGGAGACAGTGTTGGTGTCGGTGCAAGATAGGTGCACGGTTTGCGCCGAGTGTACCATAGGCTCAAAAATCATTTTGGACGCACCTGATGGTACTCCTAGGTGACGTGGGTCATGTGGAATCTCGTTTCGGTCTGTTGGGAGCCAGTGTCGGTGCAAGATAGGTGCACGGTTTGTGCCGAACATACCATAGGCTTAGAAATTGTTTTGGACGCACCCGATGGTACTCCTAGGTGACGTGGGTCAAGTGGAATCTCGTTTTAGTCTATTGGGAGCCATTGTCAGTGCAAGATAGGTGCACGGTTTGCGCCGAACATACCATAGGCTCAGAAATTATTTTGGACACACCCGATGGTACTCCTAGGTGACGTGGGTCATGTGGAGTCTCGTTTTGGTCTGTTGGGAGCCAGTGTCGGTGCAAGATAGGTGCACGGTTTGCGCCAAATATACCATAGGCTCAAAAATCATTTTGGACGCACCCGATGGTACTCCTAGGTCACGTGGGTCAAGTGGAATCTCGTTTCAGTCTATTGGGAGCCATTATCGGTGCAAGATAGGTGCACGGTTTGCGCCGAAAATACCATAGGCTCATAAATCATTTTGGACGCACTCGATGGTACTCCTAGGTGACGTGGGTCATGTGGAATCTCATTTTGGTCCGTTGGGAGCCAGTGTCGGTGCAAGATAGGTGCACGGTTTGCGCCAAACGTACCGTAGCCTCGAATATCATTTTGGACGCACCCGATGTAACTCCTAGGTGACATGGGTCATGTGGAATCTCGTTTCGGTCCATTTGGAGACAGTGTTAGTGTCGGTGCAAGATAGGTGCACGGTTTGCGCCGAGTGTACCATAGGCTCAAAAATCATTTTGGACGCACCCGATGGTACTCCTAGGTGACGTGGGTCATGTGGAATCTCGTTTTGGTCTGTTGGGAGCCAGTGTCGGTGCAAGATAGGTGCACGGTTTGCGCCAAACATACCATAGGCTCAGAAATCGTTTTGGACGCACCCGATGGTACTCCTAGGTGACGTGGGTCAAGTGGAATCTCGTTTCAGTCTATTGGGAGCCATTGTCGGTGCAAGATAGGTGCACGGTTTGCGCCGAACATACCATAGGCTCGGAAATCATTTTGGACACACCCGATGGTACTCCTAGGTGACGTGGGTCATGTGGAGTCTCGTTTTGGTCCGTTGGGAGCCAGTGTCGGTGCAAGATAGGTGCACGGTCTGCGCCGAACATACCATAGGCTTAGAAATCATTTTGGACACACCTGATGGTACTCCTAGGTGACGTGGGTCATGTGGAGTCTCGTTTTGGTCTGTTGGGAGCCTGTGTCGGTGCAAGATAGTTGCACGGTTTGCGCCAAATATACCATAGGCTCAGAAATCATTTTGGACGCACTCGATGGTACTCCTAGGTAACGTGGGTCAAGTGGAATCTCGTTTCGGTCTATTGGGAGCCATTATCGGTGCAAGATAGGTGCACGGTTTGCGCTGAACATACCATAGGCTCAGAAATCATTTTAGACGCACTCGATGGTACTCCTAGGTGACGTGGGTCATGTGGAATCTTGTTTTGGTCTGTTGAGAGCCAGTGTCGGTGCAAGATAGGTGCACGGTTTGCGCCGAACGTACCGTAGCCTCGAAAATCATTTTGGACGCACCCGATGTAACTCCTAGGTGACATGGGTCATGTGGAATCTTGTTTCGGTCCATTTGGAGGCAGTGTTAGTGTCGGCGCAAGATAGGTGCATGATATGCGACGAACATACCATAGGCTCAGAAATCATTTCGGATGCACCCAATTTTACTCCTAGGTGAAGTGGGTCATGTAGAATCTTGTTTCGGTCCATTGGGAGCCAGTGTCGGTGCAAGATAGGTGCATGGTTTGTGCCGAACATACCATAGGCTCAGAAGTTGTTTTGGACGAACCCGATGGTACTCCTAGGTGACGTGGGTCATGTGGAATCTCATTTCGGTCTGTTGGGAGCCAGTGTCGGTGCAAGATGGGTGCACGATTTGCGCCGAACATACAATAGGCTCAGAAATCATTTTGAACGCACCTGATGGTACTCCTAGGTGACGTGGGTCAAGTGCAATCTCGTTTTGGTCTGTTGGGAGCCAGTGTCGGTGCAAGATAGCTGCATGGTTTGTGCCGAACATACCATAGGCTCGGAAATCATTTTGGACGCACCCGATGGTACTCCTAGGTGATGTGGGTCATGTGGAGTCTCGTTTTGGTCCGTTGGCAGCCAGTGTCGGTGCAAGATAGGTGCGATGGAACTCCAAGGTGACATGGGTAATGTGGAATCTCTTTTCGGTTCATTTGGAGACAGTGTTGGTGTCGGTGCAAGATAGGTGCACGGTTTGCGCCGAGTGTACCATAGGCTCAAAAATAATTTTGGACGCACCCAATGGTACTCGTAGGTGATGAGGCTCAAGGGAAAGCTCTTTTCGATCCGTTTGGAGGTGGTGCTAATCTTGACGCAAGATAGGTGCATGGTTTATGCCAAACGTACCGTAGGATCGGAAATCATTTTGGACGCACCCGATGGTACTCCTAGGTGACGTGGGTCATGTGGAGTCTCGTTTTGGTCCGTTGGGAGCCAGTGTCGGTGCAAGATAGGTGCACGGTTTGCGCCGAACATACCATAGGCTTAGAAATCATTTTGGACACACCTGATGGTACTCCTAGGTGACGTGGGTCATGTGGAGTCTCGTTTTGGTCTGTTGGGAGCCTGTGTCGGTGCAAGATAGGTGCAAGGTTTGCGCCAAATGTACCGTAGGATCAGAAATCATTTTGGACGCACCCGATGGTACTCCTAGGTGATGTGGGTCATGTGGAATCTTGTTTTGGTCTATTGGGAGCCACTGTCGATGCAAGATAGGTGCACAGTTTGCGCCGAACATACCATAGGCTCGGAAATCATTTTAGACGCACCCGATGGTACTCCTAGGTGACGTGGGTCATATGGAGTCTCGTTTTGGTCCGTTGGGAGCCAGTGTCGGTGCAAGATAGGTGCACGGTTTGCGCCGAACACACCATAGGCTCAGAAAATCATTTTGGACGCACCCGATGGTACTCCTAGGTGACGTGGGTCATGTGGAGTCTCGTTTTAGTCCGTTGGGAGCCAGTGTCGGTGCAAGATGGGTGCACGGTTTGCGCCGAACATACCATAGGCTCGGAAATCATTTTGGATGCACCCGATGGTACTCCTAGGTGACGTGGGTCAAGTGGAATCTCGTTTCGGTCTATTGGGAGCCAGTGTTGGTGCAAGATAGGTGCACTGTTTGCGCCGAACATACCATAGGCTCGAAAATCATTTTGGACGCACCCGATGGTACTCCTAGGTGACGTGGGTCATGTGGAGTCTCGTTTTGGTCCGTTGGGAGCCAGTGTCGGTGCAAGATAGGTGCACGGTTTGCGCCGAACACACCATAGGCTCAGAAAATCATTTTGGACGCACCCGATGGTACTCCTAGGTGACGTGGGTCATGTGGAGTCTCGTTTTAGTCCGTTGGGAGCCAGTGTCGGTGCAAGATAGGTGCACGGTTTGCGCCGAACATACCATAGGCTCGGAAATCATTTTGGATGCACCCGATGGTACTCCTAGGTGACGTGGGTCAAGTGGAATCTCGTTTCGGTCTGTTGGGAGCTAGTGTCGGTGCAAGATAGGTGCACAGTTTGCGCCGAACACACCATAGGCTCGGAAATCATTTTGGACGCACCCGATGGTACTCCTAGGTGACGTAGGTCATGTGGAGTCTCGTTTTAGTCTGTTGGGAGCCAGTGTCGGTGCAAGATAGGTGCACGATTTGCGCCAAACATACCATAGGCTCGGAAATCATTTTGGACACACCCGATGGTACTCCTTGGTGACGTGGGTCATGTGGAGTCTTGTTTTGGTCCGTTGGGAGCCAGTGTCAGTGTAAGATAGGTGCGATGGAACTCCAAGGTGACGTGGGTAATGTGGAATCTCTTTTCGGTTCATTTGGAGACAGTGTTGGTGTCAGGGCAAGATAGGTGCACGGTTTGCGCTGAGTGTACCATAGGCTCAAAACACATTTCGGACGCACCCAATGGTACTCATAGGTGATGAGGCTCAAGCGAAAGCTTGTTTCGGTCCGTTTGGACGTGGTGCTAATCTTGACGCAAGATAGGTGTATGGTTTGCGCTAAACGTACCGTAGGATTGGAAATCGTTTTGGATGCACCCAATGGTACTCCTAGGTGACGTGGGTCATATGGAATCTTGTTTCGGTCTGTTGGGAGCCAGTGTCGATGCAGGATTGGTGCACGGTTTGCGCCGAACATACCATAGGCTCAAAAATCGTTTTGGACGCACCCGATGGTACTCCTAGGTGACGTAGGTCAAGTGGAATCTCGTTTCGGTCTATTGGGAGCCAGTGTCGGTGCAAGATAGGTGCACGGTTTGCGCCGAACATACCATAGGCTCGGAAATCATTTTGGACGCACCCGATGGTACTCCTAGGTGACGTGGGTAATGTGGAGTCTCGTTTTGGTCCGTTGGGAGTATGTGTTGGTGCAAGATAGGTGCACTGTTTGCGCCGAACATACCATAGGCTCGAAAATCATTTTGGACGCACCCGATGGTACTCCTAGTTGATGTGGGTCATGTGGAGTCTTGTTTTGGTCCGTTGGGAGCCAGTGTCGGTGCAAGATAGGTGCACGGTTTGCGCCGAACACACCATAGGCTCAGAAAATCATTTTGGACGCACCCGATGGTACTCCTAGGTGACGTGGGTCATGTGGAGTCTCGTTTTAGTCCGTTGGGAGCCAGTGTCGGTGCAAGATAGGTGCACGGTTTGCGCCGAACATACCATAGGCTCGGAAATCATTTTGGATGCACCCGATGGTACTCCTAGGTGACGTGGGTCAAGTGGAATCTCGTTTCGGTCTGTTGGGAGCTAGTGTCGGTGCAAGATAGGTGCACGGTTGGCGCCGAACATACCATAGGCTCGGAAATCATTTTGGACGCACCCGATGGTACTCCTAGGTGATGTGGGTCAAGTGGAATCTCGTTTCGGTCTGTTGGGAGCCAGTGTCTGTGCAAGATAGGTGCACGGTTTGCGCCAAACATACCATAGGCTCGGAAATCATTTTGGACGCACCCGATGTAACTCCTAGGTGATATGGGTCATGTGGAATCTTGTTTTGGTCTATTTGGAGACAGTGTTAGTGTCGGTGCAAGATAGGTGCATGATATGCGACGAACATACCATAGGCTCAGAAATCATTTCGGACGCACCCAATTTTACTCCTAGGTGAAGTGGGTCATGTAGAATCTTGTTTCGGTCTATTGGGAGCCAGTGTCGGTGCAAGATAGGTGCATGGTTTGTGCCGAACATACCATAGGCTCAGAAGTTGTTTTGGACGAACCCGATGGTACTCCTAGGTGACGTGGGTCATGTGGAATCTCATTTCGGTCTGTTGGGAGCCAGTGTCGGTGCAAGATAGGTGCACGGTTTGCGCCGAACATACAATAGGCTCAGAAATCATTTTGAACGCAGCTGATGGTACTCCTAGGTGACGTGGGTCAAGTGCAATCTCATTTCGGTCTATTGGGAGCCAGTGTCGGGGCAAGATAGCGACACGATTTGCGCCGAACATACCATAGGCTCGGAAATCATTTTGGACGCACCCGATGGTACTCCTAGGTGACGTGGGTCATGTGGAGTCTCATTTTGGTCCGTTGGCAGCCAGCGTCGGTGCAAGATAGGTGCGATGGAACTCCAAGGTGACATGGGTAATGTGGAATCTCTTTTCGGTTCATTTGGAGACAGTGTTGGTGTCGGTGCAAGATAGGTGCACGGTTTGCGCCGAGTGTACCATCGGCTCAAAAATCATTTTGGACGCACCCAATGGTACTCGTAGGTGATGAGGCTCAAGGGAAAGCTCTTTTCGATCCGTTTGGAGGTGGTGCTAATCTTGACGCAAGATAGGTGCATGGTTTACGCCAAACGTACCGTAGGATCGGAAATCATTTTGGACGCACCCGATGGTACTCCTAGGTGACGTGGGTCATGTGGAGTCTCGTTTTGGTCCGTTGGGAGCCAGTGTCGGTGCAAGATAGGTGCACGGTTTGCGCCGAACATACCATAGGCTTAGAAATCATTTTGGACACACCTGATGGTACTCCTAGGTGACGTGGGTCATGTGGAGTCTCGTTTTGGTCTGTTGGGAGCCTGTGTCGGTGCAAGATAGTTGCACGGTTTGCGCCAAATATACCATAGGCTCAGAAATCATTTTGGACGCACT
Organism: Miscanthus floridulus; assembly: GCF_019320115.1. Classification (NCBI taxonomy): domain Eukaryota; kingdom Viridiplantae; phylum Streptophyta; class Magnoliopsida; order Poales; family Poaceae; genus Miscanthus; species Miscanthus floridulus. The sequence continues at coordinate 28,035 of NW_027096741.1, read as the reverse complement.
CGATGGTACTCCTAGGTAACGTGGGTCAAGTGGAATCTCGTTTCGGTCTATTGGGAGCCATTATCGGTGCAAGATAGGTGCACGGTTTGCGCTGAACATACCATAGGCTCAGAAATCATTTTAGACGCACTTGATGGTACTCCTAGGTGACGTGGGTCATGTGGAATCTCGTTTTGGTCTGTTGAGAGCCAGTGTCGGTGCAAGATAGGTGCACGGTTTGCGCCGAACGTACCGTAGCCTCGAAAATCATTTTGGACGCACCCGATGTAACTCCTAGGTGACATGGGTCATGTGGAATCTTGTTTCGGTCCATTTGGAGGCAGTGTTAGTGTCGGTGCAAGATAGGTGCATGATATGCGACGAACATACCATAGGCTCAGAAATCATTTTGGATGCACCCAATTTTACTCCTAGGTGAAGTGGGTCATGTAGAATCTTGTTTCGGTCCATTGGGAGCCAGTGTCGGTGCAAGATAGGTGCATGGTTTGTGCCGAACATACCATAGGCTCAGAAGTTGTTTTGGACGAACCCGATGGTACTCCTAGGTGACGTGGGTCATGTGGAATCTCATTTTGGTCTGTTGGGAGCCACTGTCGGTGCAAGATAGGTGCACGGTTGGCGCCGAACATACCATAGGCTAGGAAATCATTTTGGACACACCAGATGGAACTCCTAGGTGACGTGGGCATGTGGAGTCTTGTTTCGGTCCGTTGGGAGCCAGTGTCGGTGCAAGATTGGTGTACAGTTTGCGCCGAACACACCATAGGCTCGGAAATCATTTTGGACGCACCCAATGGTACTCCTAGGTAACGTGGGTCAAGTGGAATCTCGTTTCGGTCTGTTGGGAGCCAGTATCGGTGCAAGATAGGTGCACGGTTGGCGCCAAACATACCATAGGCTCGGAAATCATTTTGGACGCACCCGATGTAACTCCTAGGTGACGTGGGTCAAGTGGAATCTCGTTTCAGTCTATTGGGAGCCATTGTCGGTGCAAGATAGGTGCACGGTTTGCGCCGAACATACAATAGGCTCGGAAATCATTTTGGACGCACTCGATGGTACTCCTAGGTGACGTGGGTCATGTGGAATCTCGTTTTGGTCCGTTGGTTGCCAGTGTCGGTGCAAGATAGGTGCACGGTTTGCGCCGAACGTACCGTAGCCTCGAATATCATTTTGGACGCACCCGTTGTAACTCCTAGGTGACATGGGTCATGTGGAATCTTGTTTCGGTCCATTTGGAGACAGTGTTAGTGTCGGTGCAAGATAGGTACACGGTTTGCGCCGAGTGTACCATAGGCTCAAAAATCATTTTGGACGCACCCGATGGTACTCCTAGGTGACGTGGGTCATGTGGAATCTCGTTTCGGTCTGTTGGGAGCCAGTGTCGGTGCAAGATAGGTGCACGGTTTGTGCCGAACATACCATAGGCTCAAAAATCATTTTGGACGCACCCGATGGTACTCCTCGGTGACGTGGGTCAAGTGGAATCTCGTTTCAGACTATTGGGAGCCATTGTCGGTGCAAGATAGGTGCACGGTTTGCACCGAACATACCATAGGCTCAGAAATCATTTTGGACACACCCAATGGTACTCCTAGGTGACGTGGGTCATGTGGAGTCTCATTTTGGTCCGTTGGGAGCCAGTGTCGGTGCAAGATAGGTGCACGGTTTGCGCCGAACATACCATAGGCTCGGAAATCATTTTGGACGCACCCAATGGTACTCCTAGGTGACGTGGGTCATGTGGAGTCTCGTTTTGGTCCGTTGGCAGCCAGTGTCGGTGCAAGATAGGTGCGATGGAACTCCAAGGTGACATGGGTAATGTGGAATCTCTTTTCGGTTTATTTGGAGACAGTGTTGGTGTCGGTGCAAGATAGGTGCACGGTTTGCGCCGAGTGTACCATAGGCTCAAAAATCATTTTGGACGCACCTGATGGTACTCCTAGGTGACGTGGGTCATGTGGAATCTCGTTTCGGTCTGTTGGGAGCCAGTGTCGGTGCAAGATAGGTGCACGGTTTGTGCCGAACATACCATAGGCTCAGAAATTGTTTTGGACGCACCCGATGGTACTCCTAGGTGACGTGGGTCAAGTGGAATCTCGTTTTAGTCTATTGGGAGCCATTGTCAGTGCAAGATAGGTGCACGGTTTGCGCCGAACATACCATAGGCTCAGAAATTATTTTGGACACACCCGATGGTACTCCTAGGTGACGTGGGTCATGTGGAGTCTCGTTTTGGTCTGTTGGGAGCCAGTGTCGGTGCAAGATAGGTGCACGGTTTGCGCCAAATATACCATAGGCTCAAAAATCATTTTGGACGCACCCGATGGTACTCCTAGGTCACGTGGGTCAAGTGGAATCTCGTTTCAGTCTATTGGGAGCCATTATCGGTGCAAGATAGGTGCACGGTTTGCGCCGAAAATACCATAGGCTCATAAATCATTTTGGACGCACTCGATGGTACTCCTAGGTGACGTGGGTCATGTGGAATCTCATTTTGGTCCGTTGGGAGCCAGTGTCGGTGCAAGATAGGTGCACGGTTTGCGCCAAACGTACCGTAGCCTCGAATATCATTTTGGACGCACCCGATGTAACTCCTAGGTGACATGGGTCATGTGGAATCTCGTTTCGGTCCATTTGGAGACAGTGTTAGTGTCGGTGCAAGATAGGTGCACGGTTTGCGCCGAGTGTACCATAGGCTCAAAAATCATTTTGGACGCACCCGATGGTACTCCTAGGTGACGTGGGTCATGTGGAATCTCGTTTTGGTCTGTTGGGAGCCAGTGTCGGTGCAAGATAGGTGCACGGTTTGCGCCGAACATACCATAGGCTCAGAAATCGTTTTGGACGCACCCGATGGTACTCCTAGGTGACGTGGGTCAAGTGGAATCTCGTTTCAGTCTATTGGGAGCCATTGTCGGTGCAAGATAGGTGCACGGTTTGCGCCGAACATACCATAGGCTCGGAAATCATTTTGGATACACCCGATGGTACTCCTAGGTGACGTGGGTCATGTGGAGTCTCGTTTTGGTCCGTTGGGAGCCAGTGTCGGTGCAAGATAGGTGCACGGTTTGCGCCGAACATACCATAGGCTTAGAAATCATTTTGGACACACCTGATGGTACTCCTAGGTGACGTGGGTCATGTGGAGTCTCGTTTTGGTCTGTTGGGAGCCTGTGTCGGTGCAAGATAGTTGCACGGTTTGCGCCAAATATACCATAGGCTCAGAAATCATTTTGGACGCACTCGATGGTACTCCTAGGTAACGTGGGTCAAGTGGAATCTCGTTTCGGTCTATTGGGAGCCATTATCGGTGCAAGATAGGTGCACGGTTTGCGCTGAACATACCATAGGCTCAGAAATCATTTTAGACGCACTCGATGGTACTCCTAGGTGACGTGGGTCATGTGGAATCTTGTTTTGGTCTGTTGAGAGCCAGTGTCGGTGCAAGATAGGTGCACGGTTTGCGCCGAACGTACCGTAGCCTCGAAAATCATTTTGGACGCACCCGATGTAACTCCTAGGTGACATGGGTCATGTGGAATCTTGTTTCGGTCCATTTGGAGGCAGTGTTAGTGTCGGCGCAAGATAGGTGCATGATATGCGACGAACATACCATAGGCTCAGAAATCATTTCGGATGCACCCAATTTTACTCCTAGGTGAAGTGGGTCATGTAGAATCTTGTTTCGGTCCATTGGGAGCCAGTGTCGGTGCAAGATAGGTGCATGGTTTGTGCCGAACATACCATAGGCTCAGAAGTTGTTTTGGACGAACCCGATGGTACTCCTAGGTGACGTGGGTCATGTGGAATCTCATTTCGGTCTGTTGGGAGCCAGTGTCGGTGCAAGATGGGTGCACGATTTGCGCCGAACATACAATAGGCTCAGAAATCATTTTGAACGCACCTGATGGTACTCCTAGGTGACGTGGGTCAAGTGCAATCTCGTTTTGGTCTGTTGGGAGCCAGTGTCGGTGCAAGATAGCTGCATGGTTTGTGCCGAACATACCATAGGCTCGGAAATCATTTTGGACGCACCCGATGGTACTCCTAGGTGATGTGGGTCATGTGGAGTCTCGTTTTGGTCCGTTGGCAGCCAGTGTCGGTGCAAGATAGGTGCGGTGGAACTCCAAGGTGACATGGGTAATGTGGAATCTCTTTTCGGTTCATTTGGAGACAGTGTTGGTGTCGGTGCAAGATAGGTGCACGGTTTGCGCCGAGTGTACCATAGGCTCAAAAATAATTTTGGACGCACCCAATGGTACTCGTAGGTGATGAGGCTCAAGGGAAAGCTCTTTTCGATCCGTTTGGAGGTGGTGCTAATCTTGACGCAAGATAGGTGCATGGTTTACGCCAAACGTACCGTAGGATCGGAAATCATTTTGGACGCACCCGATGGTACTCCTAGGTGACGTGGGTCATGTGGAGTCTCGTTTTGGTCCGTTGGGAGCCAGTGTCGGTGCAAGATAGGTGCACGGTTTGCGCCGAACATACCATAGGCTTAGAAATCATTTTGGACACACCTGATGGTACTCCTAGGTGACGTGGGTCATGTGGAGTCTCGTTTTGGTCTGTTGGGAGCCTGTGTCGGTGCAAGATAGGTGCAAGGTTTGCGCCAAACGTACCGTAGGATCAGAAATCATTTTGGACGCACCCGATGGTACTCCTAGGTGATGTGGGTCATGTGGAATCTTGTTTTGGTCTATTGGGAGCCACTGTCGATGCAAGATAGGTGCACAGTTTGCGCCGAACATACCATAGGCTCGGAAATCATTTTAGACGCACCCGATGGTACTCCTAGGTGACGTGGGTCATATGGAGTCTCGTTTTGGTCCGTTGGGAGCCAGTGTCGGTGCAAGATAGGTGCACGGTTTGCGCCGAACACACCATAGGCTCAGAAAATCATTTTGGACGCACCCGATGGTACTCCTAGGTGACGTGGGTCATGTGGAGTCTCGTTTTAGTCCGTTGGGAGCCAGTGTCGGTGCAAGATGGGTGCACGGTTTGCGCCGAACATACCATAGGCTCGGAAATCATTTTGGATGCACCCGATGGTACTCCTAGGTGACGTGGGTCAAGTGGAATCTCGTTTCGGTCTATTGGGAGCCAGTGTTGGTGCAAGATAGGTGCACTGTTTGCGCCGAACATACCATAGGCTCGAAAATCATTTTGGACGCACCCGATGGTACTCCTAGGTGACGTGGGTCATGTGGAGTCTCGTTTTGGTCCGTTGGGAGCCAGTGTCGGTGCAAGATAGGTGCACGGTTTGCGCCGAACACACCATAGGCTCAGAAAATCATTTTGGACGCACCCGATGGTACTCCTAGGTGACGTGGGTCATGTGGAGTCTCGTTTTAGTCCGTTGGGAGCCAGTGTCGGTGCAAGATAGGTGCACGGTTTGCGCCGAACATACCATAGGCTCGGAAATCATTTTGGATGCACCCGATGGTACTCCTAGGTGACGTGGGTCAAGTGGAATCTCGTTTCGGTCTGTTGGGAGCTAGTGTCGGTGCAAGATAGGTGCACAGTTTGCGCCGAACACACCATAGGCTCGGAAATCATTTTGGACGCACCCGATGGTACTCCTAGGTGACGTAGGTCATGTGGAGTCTCGTTTTAGTCTGTTGGGAGCCAGTGTCGGTGCAAGATAGGTGCACGATTTGCGCCAAACATACCATAGGCTCGGAAATCATTTTGGACACACCCGATGGTACTCCTTGGTGACGTGGGTCATGTGGAGTCTTGTTTTGGTCCGTTGGGAGCCAGTGTCAGTGTAAGATAGGTGCGATGGAACTCCAAGGTGACGTGGGTAATGTGGAATCTCTTTTCGGTTCATTTGGAGACAGTGTTGGTGTCAGGGCAAGATAGGTGCACGGTTTGCGCTGAGTGTACCATAGGCTCAAAACACATTTCGGACGCACCCAATGGTACTCATAGGTGATGAGGCTCAAGCGAAAGCTTGTTTCGGTCCGTTTGGACGTGGTGCTAATCTTGACGCAAGATAGGTGTATGGTTTGCGCTAAACGTACCGTAGGATTGGAAATCGTTTTGGATGCACCCAATGGTACTCCTAGGTGACGTGGGTCATATGGAATCTTGTTTCGGTCTGTTGGGAGCCAGTGTCGATGCAGGATTGGTGCACGGTTTGCGCCGAACATACCATAGGCTCAAAAATCGTTTTGGACGCACCCGATGGTACTCCTAGGTGACGTAGGTCAAGTGGAATCTCGTTTCGGTCTATTGGGAGCCAGTGTCGGTGCAAGATAGGTGCACGGTTTGCGCCGAACATACCATAGGCTCGGAAATCATTTTGGACGCACCCGATGGTACTCCTAGGTGACGTGGGTAATGTGGAGTCTCGTTTTGGTCCGTTGGGAGTATGTGTTGGTGCAAGATAGGTGCACTGTTTGCGCCGAACATACCATAGGCTCGAAAATCATTTTGGACGCACCCGATGGTACTCCTAGTTGATGTGGGTCATGTGGAGTCTTGTTTTGGTCCGTTGGGAGCCAGTGTCGGTGCAAGATAGGTGCACGGTTTGCGCCGAACACACCATAGGCTCAGAAAATCATTTTGGACGCACCCGATGGTACTCCTAGGTGACGTGGGTCATGTGGAGTCTCGTTTTAGTCCGTTGGGAGCCAGTGTCGGTGCAAGATAGGTGCACGGTTTGCGCCGAACATACCATAGGCTCGGAAATCATTTTGGATGCACCCGATGGTACTCCTAGGTGACGTGGGTCAAGTGGAATCTCGTTTCGGTCTATTGGGAGCTAGTGTCGGTGCAAGATAGGTGCACGGTTGGCGCCGAACATACCATAGGCTCGGAAATCATTTTGGACGCACCCGATGGTACTCCTAGGTGATGTGGGTCAAGTGGAATCTCGTTTCGGTCTGTTGGGAGCCAGTGTCTGTGCAAGATAGGTGCACGGTTTGCGCCAAACATACCATAGGCTCGGAAATCATTTTGGACGCACCCGATGTAACTCCTAGGTGATATGGGTCATGTGGAATCTTGTTTTGGTCTATTTGGAGACAGTGTTAGTGTCGGTGCAAGATAGGTGCATGATATGCGACGAACATACCATAGGCTCAGAAATCATTTCGGACGCACCCAATTTTACTCCTAGGTGAAGTGGGTCATGTAGAATCTTGTTTCGGTCTATTGGGAGCCAGTGTCGGTGCAAGATAGGTGCATGGTTTGTGCCGAACATACCATAGGCTCAGAAGTTGTTTTGGACGAACCCGATGGTACTCCTAGGTGACGTGGGTCATGTGGAATCTCATTTCGGTCTGTTGGGAGCCAGTGTCGGTGCAAGATAGGTGCACGGTTTGCGCCGAACATACAATAGGCTCAGAAATCATTTTGAACGCAGCTGATGGTACTCCTAGGTGACGTGGGTCAAGTGCAATCTCATTTCGGTCTATTGGGAGCCAGTGTCGGGGCAAGATAGCGACACGATTTGCGCCGAACATACCATAGGCTCGGAAATCATTTTGGACGCACCCGATGGTACTCCTAGGTGACGTGGGTCATGTGGAGTCTCATTTTGGTCCGTTGGCAGCCAGCGTCGGTGCAAGATAGGTGCGATGGAACTCCAAGGTGACATGGGTAATGTGGAATCTCTTTTCGGTTCATTTGGAGACAGTGTTGGTGTCGGTGCAAGATAGGTGCACGGTTTGCGCCGAGTGTACCATCGGCTCAAAAATCATTTTGGACGCACCCAATGGTACTCCTAGGTGACGTGGGTCATGTGGAAATTTGTTTCAGTCTGTTGGGAGCCAGTGTCGGTGCAAGATAGGTGCATGGTTTGCGCCGAACATACCATAGGCTCAGAAATCGTTTTGGACGCACCTGATGGTACTCCTAGGTGACGTGGGTCAAGTGGAATCTCGTTTCAGTCTATTTGGAGCCATTGTCGGGGCAAGATAGGTGCCCGGTTTGCGCCGAACATACTATAGGCTCGAAAATCATTTTGGACACACCCAATGGTACTCCTAGGTGATGTGGGTCATATGGAGTCTCGTTTTGGTCTGTTGGGAGCCAATGTCGGTGCAAGATAGGTGCACGGTTTGCGCCAAACATACCATAGGCTCAGAAATCATTTTGGACGCACCCGATTGTACTCCTAGGTAACGTGGGTCAAGTGGAATCTCGTTTCGGTCTATTGGGAGCCAGTGTCGGTGCAAGATAGGTGCACGGTTGGCGCCGAACATACCATAGGCTCGAAAATCATTTTGGACACACCCGATGGTACTCCTAGGTGACGTGGGTCAAGTGGAATCTCGTATCGGTTTGTTGGGAGCCTGTGTCGGTGCAAGATAGGTGCACGGTTAGCGCCGAACATACCATAGGCTCGGAAATCATTTTGGACACACCAGATGGAACTCCTAGGTGATGTGGGTCATGTGGAGTCTTGTTTCGGTCCATTAGGAGCTAGTGTCGGTGCAAGATTGTTGCACGGTTTGCGCCGAACACACCATAGGCTCAGAAATCGTGTTGGACGCACCCGATGGTACTCCTAGGTGACGTTGGTCTTGTGGAATCTCGTTTCGGTCTGTTGGGAGCCACTGTTGGTGCAAGATAGGTGCACGGTTTGCGCCGATCATACCATAGGCTCTGAAATCATTTTGGACGCACCCGATGGTACTCCTAGGTGACGTGGGTCAAGTGGAATCTCGTTTCGGTCTGTTGGGAGCCAGTGTCGGTGCAAGATAGGTGCACGGTTTGCGTCGAACATACCATAGGCTCGGAAATCATTTTGGACGCACCCGATGGTACTCCTAGGTGACGTGGGTCATGTGGAGTCTTGTTTTGGTCCGTTGGGAGCCAGTGTCGGTGCAAGATAGGTGCACGGTTTGCGCCGAACACACCATAGGCTCAGAAAATCATTTTGGACGCACCCGATGGTACTCCCAGGTGACGTGGGTCATGTGGAGTCTTGTTTTGGTCCGTTGGGAGCCAGTGTCAGTGTAAGATAGGTGCGATGGAACTCCAAGGTGACGTGGGTAATGTGGAATCTCTTTTCGGTTCATTTGGAGACAGTGTTGGTGTCAGGGCAAGATAGGTGCACGGTTTGCGCTGAGTGTACCATAGGCTCAAAACACATTTCGGACGCACCCAATGGTACTCATAGGTGATGAGGCTCAAGCGAAAGCTTGTTTCGGTCCGTTTGGACGTGGTGCTAATCTTGACGCAAGATAGGTGTATGGTTTGCGCTAAACGTACCGTAGGATTGGAAATCGTTTTGGATGCACCCAATGGTACTCCTAGGTGACGTGGGTCATATGGAATCTTGTTTCGGTCTGTTGGGAGCCAGTGTCGATGCAGGATTGGTGCACGGTTTGCGCCGAACATACCATAGGCTCAAAAATCGTTTTGGACGCACCCGATGGTACTCCTAGGTGACGTAGGTCAAGTGGAATCTCGTTTCGGTCTATTGGGAGCCAGTGTCGGTGCAAGATAGGTGCACGGTTTGCGCCGAACATACCATAGGCTCGGAAATCATTTTGGACGCACCCGATGGTACTCCTAGGTGACGTGGGTAATGTGGAGTCTCGTTTTGGTCCGTTGGGAGTATGTGTTGGTGCAAGATAGGTGCACTGTTTGCGCCGAACATACCATAGGCTCGAAAATCATTTTGGACGCACCCGATGGTACTCCTAGTTGATGTGGGTCATGTGGAGTCTTGTTTTGGTCCGTTGGGAGCCAGTGTCGGTGCAAGATAGGTGCACGGTTTGCGCCGAACACACCATAGGCTCAGAAAATCATTTTGGACGCACCCGATGGTACTCCTAGGTGACGTGGGTCATGTGGAGTCTCGTTTTAGTCCGTTGGGAGCCAGTGTCGGTGCAAGATAGGTGCACGGTTTGCGCCGAACATACCATAGGCTCGGAAATCATTTTGGATGCACCCGATGGTACTCCTAGGTGACGTGGGTCAAGTGGAATCTCGTTTCGGTCTATTGGGAGCTAGTGTCGGTGCAAGATAGGTGCACGGTTGGCGCCGAACATACCATAGGCTCGGAAATCATTTTGGACGCACCCGATGGTACTCCTAGGTGACTGTGGGTCAAGTGGAATCTCGTTTCGGTCTGTTGGGAGCCAGTGTCTGTGCAAGATAGGTGCACGGTTTGCGCCAAACATACCATAGGCTCGGAAATCATTTTGGACGCACCCGATGTAACTCCTAGGTGATATGGGTCATGTGGAATCTTGTTTTGGTCTATTTGGAGACAGTGTTAGTGTCGGTGCAAGATAGGTGCATGATATGCGACGAACATACCATAGGCTCAGAAATCATTTCGGACGCACCCAATTTTACTCCTAGGTGAAGTGGGTCATGTAGAATCTTGTTTCGGTCTATTGGGAGCCAGTGTCGGTGCAAGATAGGTGCATGGTTTGTGCCGAACATACCATAGGCTCAGAAGTTGTTTTGGACGAACCCGATGGTACTCCTAGGTGACGTGGGTCATGTGGAATCTCATTTCGGTCTGTTGGGAGCCAGTGTCGGTGCAAGATAGGTGCACGGTTTGCGCCGAACATACAATAGGCTCAGAAATCATTTTGAACGCAGCTGATGGTACTCCTAGGTGACGTGGGTCAAGTGCAATCTCATTTCGGTCTATTGGGAGCCAGTGTCGGGGCAAGATAGCGACACGATTTGCGCCGAACATACCATAGGCTCGGAAATCATTTTGGACGCACCCGATGGTACTCCTAGGTGACGTGGGTCATGTGGAGTCTCATTTTGGTCCGTTGGCAGCCAGCGTCGGTGCAAGATAGGTGCGATGGAACTCCAAGGTGACATGGGTAATGTGGAATCTCTTTTCGGTTCATTTGGAGACAGTGTTGGTGTCGGTGCAAGATAGGTGCACGGTTTGCGCCGAGTGTACCATCGGCTCAAAAATCATTTTGGACGCACCCAATGGTACTCCTAGGTGACGTGGGTCATGTGGAAATTTGTTTCAGTCTGTTGGGAGCCAGTGTCGGTGCAAGATAGGTGCATGGTTTGCGCCGAACATACCATAGGCTCAGAAATCGTTTTGGACGCACCCTGATGGTACTCCTAGGTGACGTGGGTCAAGTGGAATCTCGTTTCAGTCTATTTGGAGCCATTGTCGGGGCAAGATAGGTGCACGGTTTGCGCCGAACATACTATAGGCTCGAAAATCATTTTGGACACACCCAATGGTACTCCTAGGTGATGTGGGTCATATGGAGTCTCGTTTTGGTCTGTTGGGAGCCAATGTCGGTGCAAGATAGGTGCACGGTTTGCGCCAAACATACCATAGGCTCAGAAATCATTTTGGACGCACCCGATTGTACTCCTAGGTAACGTGGGTCAAGTGGAATCTCGTTTCGGTCTATTGGGAGCCAGTGTCGGTGCAAGATAGGTGCACGGTTGGCGCCGAACATACCATAGGCTCGAAAATCATTTTGGACACACCCGATGGTACTCCTAGGTGACGTGGGTCAAGTGGAATCTCGTATCGGTTTGTTGGGAGCCTGTGTCGGTGCAAGATAGGTGCACGGTTAGCGCCGAACATACCATAGGCTCGGAAATCATTTTGGACACACCAGATGGAACTCCTAGGTGATGTGGGTCATGTGGAGTCTTGTTTCGGTCCATTAGGAGCTAGTGTCGGTGCAAGATTGTTGCACGGTTTGCGCCGAACACACCATAGGCTCAGAAATCGTGTTGGACGCACCCGATGGTACTCCTAGGTGACGTTGGTCTTGTGGAATCTCGTTTCGGTCTGTTGGGAGCCACTGTTGGTGCAAGATAGGTGCACGGTTTGCGCCGATCATACCATAGGCTCTGAAATCATTTTGGACGCACCCGATGGTACTCCTAGGTGACGTGGGTCAAGTGGAATCTCGTTTCGGTCTGTTGGGAGCCAGTGTCGGTGCAAGATAGGTGCACGGTTTGCGTCGAACATACCATAGGCTCGGAAATCATTTTGGACGCACCCGATGGTACTCCTAGGTGACGTGGGTCATGTGGAGTCTTGTTTTGGTCCGTTGGGAGCCAGTGTCGGTGCAAGATAGGTGCACGGTTTGCGCCGAACACACCATAGGCTCAGAAAATCATTTTGGACGCACCCGATGGTACTCCTAGGTGACGTGGGTCATGTGGAGTCTCGTTTTAGTCCGTTGGGAGCCAGTGTCGGTGCAAGATAGGTGCACGGTTTGCGCCGAACATACCATAGGCTCAGAAATCATTTTGGATGCACCCGATGGTACTCCTAGGTGACGTGGGTCAAGTGGAATCTTGTTTCGGTCTGTTGGGAGCTAGTGTCGGTGCAAGATAGGTGCACGGTTGGCGCCGAACATACCATAGGCTCGGAAATCATTTTGGACGCACCCGATGGTACTCCTAGGTGACGTGGGTCAAGTGGAATCTTGTTTTGGTCTGTTGGGAGCTAGTGTCGGTGCAAGATAGGTGCACGGTTGGCGCCGAACATACCATAGGCTCGGAAATCATTTTGGACGCACCCGATGGTACTCCTAGGTGACGTGGGTCAAGTGGAATCTCGTTTCGGTCTGTTGGGAGCCAGTGTCTATGCAAGATAGGTGCACGGTTTGCGCCAAACATACCATAGGCTCGGAAATCATTTTGGACGCACCCGATGTAACTCCTAGGTGATATGGGTCATGTGGAATCTTGTTTTGGTCTATTTGGAGACAGTGTTAGTGTCGGTGCAAGATAGGTGCATGATATGCGACGAACATACCATAGGCTCAGAAATCATTTCGGACGCACCCAATTTTACTCCTAGGTGAAGTGGGTCATGTAGAATGTTGTTTCGGTCTATTGGGAGCCAGTGTCGGTGCAAGACAGGTGCATGGTTTGTGCCGAACATACCATAGGCTCAGAAGTTGTTTGGATGAACCCGATGGTACTCCTAGGTGACGTGGGTCATGTGGAATCTCATTTCGGTCTGTTGGGAGCCAGTGTCGGTGCAAGATAGGTGCACGGTTTGCGCCGAACATACAATAGGCTCAGAAATCATTTTGAACGCAGATGATGGTACTCCTAGGTGACGTGGGTCAAGTGCAATCTCATTTCGGTCTATTGGGAGCCAGTGTCGGGGCAAGATAGCTACACGATTTGCGCCGAACATACCATAGGCTCGGAAATCATTTTGGACGCACCCGATGGTACTCCTAGGTGACGTGGGTCATGTGGAGTCTCGTTTTGGTCCATTGGCAGCCAGCGTCGGTGCAAGATAGGTGCGATGGAACTCCAAGGTGACATGGGTAATGTGGAATCTCTTTTCGGTTCATTTGGAGACAGTGTTGGTGTCGGTGCAAGATAGGTGCACGGTTTGCGCCGAGTGTACCATCGGCTCAAAAATCATTTTGGACGCACCCAATGGTACTCCTAGGTGACGTGGGGTCATGTGGAAATTTGTTTCAGTCTGTTGGGAGCCAGTGTCGGTGCAAGATAGGTGCATGGTTTGCGCCGAACATACCATAGGCTCAGAAATCGTTTTGGACGCACCCGATGGTACTCCTAGGTGACGTGGGTCAAGTGGAATCTCGTTTCAGTCTATTTGGAGCCATTGTCGGGGCAAGATAGGTGCACGGTTTGCGCCGAACATACTATAGGCTCGAAAATCATTTTGGACACACCCAATGGTACTCCTAGGTGATGTGGGTCATGTGGAGTCTCGTTTTGGTCTGTTGGGAGCCAATGTCGGTGCAAGATAGGTGCACGGTTTGCGCCAAACATACCATAGGCTCAGAAATCATTTTGGACGCACCCGATTGTACTCCTAGGTAACGTGGGTCAAGTGGAATCTCGTTTCGGTCTATTGGGAGCCAGTGTCGGTGCAAGATAGGTGCACGGTTGGCGCCGAACATACCATAGGCTCGAAAATCATTTTGGACACACCCGATGGTACTCCTAGGTGACGTGGGTCAAGTGGAATCTCGTATCGGTTTGTTGGGAGCCAGTGTCGGTGCAAGATAGGTGCACGGTTAGCGCCGAACATACCATAGGCTCGGAAATCATTTTGGACACACCAGATGGAACTCCTAGGTGATGTGGGTCATGTGGAGTCTTGTTTCGGTCCGTTGGGAGCTAGTGTCGGTGCAAGATTGTTGCACGGTTTGCGCCGAACACACCATAGGCTCAGAAATCGTGTTGGACGCACCCGATGGTACTCCTAGGTGACGTTGGTCTTGTGGAATCTCGTCTCGGTCTGTTGGGAGCCACTGTTGGTACAAGATAGGTGCACGGTTTGCGCCGATCATACCATAGGCTCTGAAATCATTTTGGACGCACCCGATGGTACTCCTAGGTGACGTGGGTCAAGTGGAATCTCGTTTCGGTCTGTTGGGAGCCAGTGTCGGTGCAAGATAGGTGCACGGTTTGCGCCGAACATACCATAGGCTCGGAAATCATTTTGGATGCACCCGATGGTACTCCTAGGTGACGTGGGTCAAGTGGAATCTCGTTTCGGTCTGTTGGGAGCTAGTGTCGGTGCAAGATAGGTGCACGGTTGGCGCCGAACATACCATAGGCTCGGAAATCATTTTGGACGCACCCGATGGTACTCCTAGGTGACGTGGGTCAAGTGGAATCTCGTTTTGGTCTGTTGGGAGCTAGTGTCGGTGCAAGATAGGTGCACGGTTGGCGCTGAACATACCATAGGCTCGGAAATCATTTTGGACGCACCCGATGGTACTCCTAGGTGACGTGGGTCAAGTGGAATCTCGTTTCGGTCTGTTGGGAGCCAGTGTCTGTGCAAGATAGGTGCACGGTTTGCGCCAAACATACCATAGGCTCGGAAATCATTTTGGACGCACCCGATGTAACTCCTAGGTGATATGGGTCATGTGGAATCTTGTTTTGGTCTATTTGGAGACAGTGTTAGTGTCGGTGCAAGATAGGTGCATGATATGCGACGAACATACCATAGGCTCAGAAATCATTTCGGACGCACCCAATTTTACTCCTAGGTGAAGTGGGTCATGTAGAATCTTGTTTCGGTCTATTGGGAGCCAGTGTCGGTGCAAGACAGGTGCATGGTTTGTGCCGAACATACCATAGGCTCAGAAGTTGTTTTGGACGAACCCGATGGTACTCCTAGGTGACGTGGGTCATGTGGAATCTCATTTTGGTCTGTTGGGAGCCAGTGTCGGTGCAAGATAGGTGCACGGTTTGGGCCGAACATACAATAGGCTCAGAAATCATTTTGAACGCAGCTGATGGTACTCCTAGGTGACGTGGGTCAAGTGCAATCTCATTTCGGTCTATTGGGAGCCAGTGTCGGGGCAAGATAGCTACACAATTTGCGCCGAACATACCATAGGCTCGGAAATCATTTTGGACGCACCTGATGGTACTCCTAGGTGACGTGGGTCATGTGGAGTCTCGTTTTGGTCCATTGGCAGCCAGCGTCGGTGCAAGATAGGTGCGATGGAACTCCAAGGTGACATGGGTAATGTGGAATCTCTTTTCGGTTCATTTGGAGACAGTGTTGGTGTCGGTGCAAGATAGGTGCACGGTTTGCGCCGAGTGTACCATCGGCTCAAAAATCATTTTGGACGCACCCAATGGTACTCCTAGGTGACGTGGGTCATGTGGAAATTTGTTTCAGTCTGTTGGGAGCCAGTGTCGGTGCAAGATAGGTGCATGGTTTGCGCCGAACATACCATAGGCTCAGAAATCGTTTTGGACGCACCCGATGGTACTCCTAGGTGACGTGGGTCAAGTGGAATCTCGTTTCAGTCTATTTGGAGCCATTGTCGGGGCAAGATAGGTGCACGGTTTGCGCCGAACATACTATAGGCTCGAAAATCATTTTGGACACACCCAATGGTACTCCTAGGTGATGTGGGTCATGTGGAGTCTCGTTTTGGTCTGTTGGGAGCCAATGTCGGTGCAAGATAGGTGCACGGTTTGCGCCAAACATACCATAGGCTCAGAAATCATTTTGGACGCACCCGATTGTACTCCTAGGTAACGTGGGTCAAGTGGAATCTCGTTTCGGTCTATTGGGAGCCAGTGTCGGTGCAAGATAGGTGCACGGTTGGCGCCGAACATACCATAGGCTCGAAAATCATTTTGGACACACCCGATGGTACTCCTAGGTGACGTGGGTCAAGTGGAATCTCGATCGGTTTGTTGGGAGCCAGTGTCGGTGCAAGATAGGTGCACGGTTAGCGCCGAACATACCATAGGCTCGGAAATCATTTTGGACACACCAGATGGAACTCCTAGGAGATGTGGGTCATGTGGAGTCTTGTTTCGGTCCGTTGGGAGCTAGTGTCGGTGCAAGATTGTTGCACGGTTTGCGCCGAACACACCATAGGCTCAGAAATCGTGTTGGACGCACCCGATGGTACTCCTAGGTGACGTTGGTCTTGTGGAATCTCGTTTCGGTCTGTTGGGAGCCACTGTTGGTGCAAGATAGGTGCACGGTTTGCGCCGATCATACCATAGGCTCTGAAATCATTTTAGACGCACCCGATGGTACTCCTAGGTGACGTGGGTCAAGTGGAATCTCGTTTCGGTCTGTTGGGAGCCAGTGTCGGTGCAAGATAGGTGCACGGTTTGCGTCGAACATACCATAGGCTCGGAAATTATTTTGGACGCACCCGATGGTACTCCTAGGTGACGTGGGTCATGTGGAGTCTTGTTTTGGTCCGTTGGGAGCCAGTGTCGGTGCAAGATAGGTGCACGGTTTGCGCCGAACACACCATAGGCTCAGAAAATCATTTTGGACGCACCCGATGGTACTCCTAGGTGACGTGGGTCATGTGGAGTCTCGTTTTAGTCCGTTGGGAGCCAGTGTCGGTGCAAGATAGGTGCACGGTTTGCGCCGAACATACCATAGGCTCGGAAATCATTTTGGATGCACCCGATGGTACTCCTAGGTGACGTGGGTCAAGTGGAATCTCGTTTCGGTCTGTTGGGAGCTAGTGTCGGTGCAAGATAGGTGCACGGTTGGCGCCGAACATACCATAGGCTCGGAAATCATTTTGGACGCACCCGATGGTACTCCTAGGTGACGTGGGTCAAGTGGAATCTCGTTTTGGTCTGTTGGGAGCTAGTGTCGGTGCAAGATAGGTGCACGGTTGGCGCCAAACATACCATAGGCTCGGAAATCATTTTGGACGCACCCGATGGTACTCCTAGGTGACGTGGGTCAAGTGGAATCTCGTTTCGGTCTGTTGGGAGCCAGTGTCTGTGCAAGATAGGTGCACGGTTTGCGCCAAACATACCATAGGCTCGGAAATCATTTTGGACGCACCCGATGTAACTCCTAGGTGATATGGGTCATGTGGAATCTTGTTTTGGTCTATTTGGAGACAGTGTTAGTGTCGGTGCAAGATAGGTGCATGATATGCGACGAACATACCATAGGCTCAGAAATCATTTTGGACGCACCCAATTTTACTCCTAGGTGAAGTGGGTCATGTAGAATCTTGTTTCGGTCTATTGGGAGCCAGTGTCGGTGCAAGACAGGTGCATGGTTTGTGCCGAACATACCATAGGCTTAGAAGTTGTTTTGGACGAACCCGATGGTACTCCTAGGTGACGTGGGTCATGTGGAATCTCATTTTGGTCTGTTGGGAGCCAGTGTCGGTGCAAGATAGGTGCACGGTTTGCGCCGAACATACAATAGGCTCAGAAATCATTTTGAACGCAGCTGATGGTACTCCTAGGTGACGTGGGTCAAGTGCAATCTCATTTCGGTCTATTGGGAGCCAGTGTCGGGGCAAGATAGCTACACGATTTGCGCCGAACATACCATAGGCTCGGAAATCATTTTGGACGCACCCGATGGTACTCCTAGGTGACGTGGGTCATGTGGAGTCTCGTTTTGGTCCATTGGCAGCCAGCGTCGGTGCAAGATAGGTGCGATGGAACTCCAAGGTGACATGGGTAATGTGGAATCTCTTTTCGGTTCATTTGGAGACAGTGTTGGTGTCGGTGCAAGATAGGTGCACGGTTTGCGCCGAGTGTACCATCGGCTCAAAAATCATTTTGGACGCACCCAATGGTACTCCTAGGTGACGTGGGTCATGTGGAAATTTGTTTCAGTCTGTTGGGAGCCAGTGTCGGTGCAAGATAGGTGCATGGTTTGCGCCGAACATACCATAGGCTCAGAAATCATTTTGGACGCACCCGATGGTACTCCTAGGTGACGTGGGTCAAGTGGAATCTCGTTTCAGTCTATTTGGAGCCATTGTCGGGGCAAGATAGGTGCACGGTTTGCGCCGAACATACTATAGGCTCGAAAATCATTTTGGACACACCCAATGGTACTCCTAGGTGATGTGGGTCATGTGGAGTCTCGTTTTGGTCTGTTGGGAGCCAATGTCGGTGCAAGATAGGTGCACGGTTTGCGCCAAACATACCATAGGCTCAGAAATCATTTTGGACGCACCCGATTGTACTCCTAGGTAACGTGGGTCAAGTGGAATCTCGTTTCGGTCTATTGGGAGCCAGTGTCGGTGCAAGATAGGTGCACGGTTGGCGCCGAACATACCATAGGCTCGAAAATCATTTTGGACACACCCGATGGTACTCTTAGGTGACGTGGGTCAAGTGGAATCTCGTATCGGTTTGTTGGGAGCCAGTGTCGGTGCAAGATAGGTGCACGGTTAGCGCCGAACATACCATAGGCTCGGAAATCATTTTGGACACACCAGATGGAACTCCTAGGTGATGTGGGTCATGTGGAGTCTTGTTTCGGTCCGTTGGGAGCTAGTGTCGGTGCAAGATTGTTGCACGGTTTGCGCCGAACACACCATAGGCTCAGAAATCGTGTTGGACGCACCCGATGGTACTCCTAGGTGACATTGGTCTTGTGGAATCTCGTTTCGGTCTGTTGGGAGCCACTGTTGGTGCAAGATAGGTGCACGGTTTGCGCCGATCATACCATAGGCTCTGAAATCATTTTGGACGCACCCGATGGTACTCCTAGGTGACGTGGGTCAAGTGGAATCTCGTTTCGGTCTGTTGGGAGCCAGTGTCGGTGCAAGATAGGTGCACGGTTTGCGTCGAACATACCATAGGCTCGGAAATCATTTTGGACGCACCCGATGGTACTCCTAGGTGACATGGGTCATGTGGAGTCTTGTTTTGGTCCGTTGGGAGCCAGTGTCGGTGCAAGATAGGTGCACGGTTTGCGCCGAACACACCATAGGCTCAGAAAATCATTTTGGACACACCCAATGGTACTCCTAGGTGACGTGGGTCATGTGGAGTCTCGTTTTAGTCCGTTGGGAGCCAGTGTCGGTGCAAGATAGGTGCACGGTTTGCGCCGAACATACCATAGGCTCGGAAATCATTTTGGATGCACCCGATGGTACTCCTAGGTGACGTGGGTCAAGTGGAATCTCATTTCGGTCTGTTGGGAGCTAGTGTCGGTGCAAGATAGGTGCACGGTTGGCGCCGAACATACCATAGGCTTGGAAATCATTTTGGACGCACCCGATGGTACTCCTAGGTGACGTGGGTCAAGTGGAATCTCGTTTTGGTCTGTTGGGAGCTAGTGTCGGTGCAAGATAGGTGCACGGTTGGCGCCGAACATACCATAGGCTCGGAAATCATTTTGGACGCACCCGATGGTACTCCTAGGTGACGTGGGTCAAGTGGAATCTCGTTTCGGTCTGTTGGGAGCCAGTGTCTGTGCAAGATAGGTGCACGGTTTGCGCCAAACATACCATAGGCTCGGAAATCATTTTGGACGCACCCGATGTAACTCCTAGGTGATATGGGTCATGTGGAATCTTGTTTTGGTCTATTTGGAGACAGTGTTAGTGTCGGTGCAAGATAGGTGCATGATATGCGACGAACATACCATAGGCTCAGAAATCATTTCGGACGCACCCAATTTTACTCCTAGGTGAAGTGGGTCATGTAGAATCTTGTTTCGGTCTATTGGGAGCCAGTGTCGGTGCAAGACAGGTGCATGGTTTGTGCCGAACATACCATAGGCTCAGAAGTTGTTTTGGACGAACCCGATGGTACTCCTAGGTGACGTGGGTCATGTGGAATCTCATTTTGGTCTGTTGGGAGCCAGTGTCGGTGCAAGATAGGTGCACGGTTTGCGCCGAACATACAATAGGCTCAGAAATCATTTTGAACGCAGCTGATGGTACTCCTAGGTGACGTGGGTCAAGTGCAATCTCATTTCGGTCTATTGGGAGCCAGTGTCGGGGCAAGATAGCTACACGATTTGCGCCGAACATACCATAGGCTCGGAAATCATTTTGGACGCACCCGATGGTACTCCTAGGTGACGTGGGTCATGTGGAGTCTCGTTTTGGTCCATTGGCAGCCAGCGTCAGTGCAAGATAGGTGCGATGGAACTCCAAGGTGACATGGGTAATGTGGAATCTCTTTTCGGTTCATTTCGAGACAGTGTTGGTGTCGGTGCAAGATAGGTGCACGGTTTGCGCCGAGTGTACCATCGGCTCAAAAATCATTTTGGACGCACCCAATGGTACTCCTAGGTGACGTGGGTCATGTGGAAATTTGTTTCAGTCTGTTGGGATCCAGTGTCGGTGCAAGATAGGTGCATGGTTTGCGCCAAACATACCATAGGCTCAGAAATCGTTTTGGACGCACCCGATGGTACTCCTAGGTGACGTGGGTCAAGTGGAATCTCGTTTCAGTCTATTTGGAGCCATTGTCGGGGCAAGATAGGTGCACGGTTTGCGCCGAACATACTATAGGCTCGAAAATCATTTTGGACACACCCAATGGTACTCCTAGGTGATGTGGGTCAAGTGGAGTCTCGTTTTGGTCTGTTGGGAGCCAATGTCGGTGCAAGATAGGTGCACGGTTTGCGCCAAACATACCATAGGCTCAGAAATCATTTTGGACGCACCCGATTGTACTCCTAGGTAACGTGGGTCAAGTGGAATCTCGTTTCGGTCTATTGGGAGCCAGTGTCGGTGCAAGATAGGTGCACGGTTGGCGCCGAACATACCATAGGCTCGAAAATCATTTTGGACACACCCGATGGTACTCCTAGGTGACGTGGGTCAAGTGGAATCTCGTATCGGTTTGTTGGGAGCCAGTGTCGGTGCAAGATAGGTGCACGGTTAGCGCCGAACATACCATAGGCTCGGAAATCATTTTGGACACACCAGATGGAACTCCTAGGTGATGTGGGTCATGTGGAGTCTTGTTTCGGTCCGTTGGGAGCTAGTGTCGGTGCAAGATTGTTGCACGGTTTGCGCCGAACACACCATAGGCTCAGAAATCGTGTTGGACGCACCCGATGGTACTCCTAGGTGACGTTGGTCTTGTGGAATCTCGTTTCGGTCTGTTGGGAGCCACTGTTGGTGCAAGATAGGTGCACGGTTTGCGCCGATCATACCATAGGCTCTGAAATCATTTTGGACGCACCCGATGGTACTCCTAGGTGACGTGGGTCAAGTGGAATCTCGTTTCGGTCTGTTGGGAGCTAGTGTCGGTGCAAGATAGGTGCACGGTTTGCGTCGAACATACCATAGGCTCGGAAATCATTTTGGACGCACCCGATGGTACTCCTAGGTGACGTGGGTCATGTGGAGTCTTGTTTTGGTCCGTTGGGAGCCAGTGTCGGTGCAAGATAGGTGCACGGTTTGCGCCGAACACACCATAGGCTCAGAAAATCATTTTGGATGCACCCGATGGTACTCCTAGGTGACGTGGGTCATGTGGAGTCTCGTTTTAGTCCGTTGGGAGCCAGTGTCGGTGCAAGATAGGTGCACGGTTTGCGTCGAACATACCATAGGCTCGGAAATCATTTTGGACGCACCCGATGGTACTCCTAGGTGACGTGGGTCATGTGGAGTCTCGTTTTGGTCTATTGGGAACTAGTGTCGGTGCAAGATTGGTGCACGATTTGCGCCGAACATACCATAGGCTCGGAAATCATTTTGGACGCACCCGATGGTACTCCTAGGGGACGTGGGTCATGTGGAGTCTCGTTTTGGTCCGTTGGGAGCCAGTGTCGGTGTAAGATAGGTGCGATGGAACTCCAAGGTGACGTGGGTAATGTGGAATCTCTTTTTGGTTCATTTGGAGACAGTGTTGGTGTCGGTGCAAGATAGGAGCACGGTTTGCGCCGAGTGTACCATAGGCTCAAAAATCATTTTAGACGCACCCAATGGTACTCGTAGGTGATGAGGCTCAAGCGAAAGCTCGTTTTGGTCCGTTCAGAGGTGGTGCTAATCTTGACGCAAGATAGGTGCATGGTTTTGCCAAACTTACCGTAGGATCGGAAAACGTTTTGGACGCACCCGATGGTACTCCTAGGTGACGTGGGTCATGTGGAATCTTGTTTTGGTCTGTTGGGAGCTAGTGTCGGTGCAAGATAGGTGTACGGTTGGCGCCGAACATACCATAGGCTCAGAAATCATTTTGGACACACCTGATGGTACTCCTAGGTGACGTGGGTCAAGTGGAATCTCGTATTGGTCTGTTGGGAGCCAGTGTCAGTTCAAGATAGGTGCACGGTTAGCGCCAAACATACCATAGGCTTGGAAATCATTTTGGACACACCAGATGGAGCTCCTAGGTGATGTGGATCATGTGGAGTCTTGTTTCGGTCCGTTGGGAGCCAGTGTCGGTGCAAGATTGGTGCACGGTTTGCGCCGAACACACCATAGGCTCAGAAATCATTTTGGACGCACCCGATGGCACTCCTAGGTGATGTTGGTCATGTGGAATCTCGTTTCGGTCTATTGGGAGCCAGTGTCGGTGCAAGATAGGTGCACGGTTTGCGCCGAACCTACCATAGGCTCAGAAATCGTTTTGGACGCACCCGATGGTACTCCGAGGTGACGTGGGTCAAGTGGAATCTCGTTTCGGTCTATTGGGATCCAGTGTCTATGCAAGCTAGGTGCATGGTTTGCGTCGAACATACCATAGGCTCGAAAATCATTTTGGACGCACCCGATGGTACTCCTAGGTGACGTGGGTCATGTGGAGTCTCGTTTTGGTCTGTTGGAAGCTACTGTCAGTGCAAGATAGGTGCACGGTTTGCGCCGAACATACCATAGGCTTAGAAATCATTTTGGACGCACCCGATGGTACTCCTAGGTGACGTGGGTCATGTGGAGTCTCATTTTGGTCCGTTGGGAGCCAGTGTCGGTGTAAGATAGGTGCGATGGAACTCCTAGGTGACGTGGGTAATGTGGAATCTCTTTTCAGTTCATTTGGAGACAGTGTTGGTGTCGGTGCAAGATAGGTGCACGGTTTGCGTCGAGTGTACCATAGGCTCAAAAATCATTTCGGACACACCCAATGGTACTCGTAGGTGATGAGGCTCAAGCGAAAGCTCATTTCGGTCCGTTCGGATGTGGTGCTAATCTTGACACAAGATAGGTGCATGGTTTGTGCCGAACACACCATAGGCTCAGAAACTATTTTGGACGCACCCGATGGTACTCCTAGGTGACGTTGGTCATGTGGAATCTCGTTTTGGTCTATTGGGAGCCAGTGTCGGTGCAAGATAGGTGCACAGTTTGCGCCGAACATACCATAGGCTCAGAAATCATTTTGGACGCACCCGATGGTACTCCTAGGTGACGTGGGTCATGTGGAGTCTAATTTTGGTCCATTGAGAGCTAGTGTTGGTGCAAGATAGGTGCACTGTTTGCGCCAAACATACCATAGGCTCGAAAATCATTTTGGACGCACCCGATGGTACTCCTAGGTGATGTGGGTCATGTGGAGTCTTGTTTTGGTCCGTTGGGAGCCAGTGTCGGTGCAAGATAGGTGCACGATTTGCGCCGAACACACCATAGGCTCAGAAATCATTTTGGACGTACCCGATGGTACTCCTAGGTGACGTGGGTCATGTGGAGTCTCGTTTTGGTCCGTTGGGAGCCAGTGTCGGTGCAAGATAGGTGCACGGTTTGCGTCGAACATACCATAGGCTCGGAAATCATTTTGGATGCACCCGATGGTACACCTAGGTGACATGGGTCAAGTGGAATCTCATTTCGGTCTGTTGGGAGCCAGTGTCGGTGCAAGATAGGTGCGCGGTTGGCGCCGAACATACCATAGGCTCGGAAATCATTTTGGACGCACCCGATGGTACTCCTAGGTGACGTGGGTCAAGTGGAATCTCGTTTCGGTCTGTTGGGAGCCAGTATCTATGCAATATAGGTGCACGGTTTGCGCCAAACATACCATAGGCTCGGAAATCATTTTGGACGCACCCGATGTAACTCCTAGGTGACATGGGTCTTGTGGAATCTTGTTTCGGTCCATTTGGAGACAGTGTTAGTGTCGGTGCAAGATAGGTGCATGATATGCGATGAACATACCATAGGCTCAGAAATCATTTCGGACGCACCCAATTTTACTCCTAGGTGAAGTGGGTCATGTAGAATCTTGTTTTGGTCTATTGGGAGCCAGTGTCGGTGCAAGATAGGTGCATGGTTTGTGCCGAACATACCATAGGCTCAGAAGTTGTTTTGGACGAACCCGATGGTACTCCTAGGTGACGCGGGTCATGTGGAATCTCATTTCGGTCTGTTGGGAGCTAGTCTTGGTGCAAGATAGGTGCACGGTTTGCGCCGAACATACAATAGGCTTAGAAATCATTTTGAACGCAGCTGATGGTACTCCTAGGTGACGTGGGTCAAGTGCAATCTCATTTCAGTCTATTGGGAGCCAGTGTCAGTGCAAGATAGCTACACGATTTGCGCCGAACATACCATAGGCTCGAAAATCATTTTGGACGCACCCGATGGTACTCCTAGGTGACGTGGGTCATGTGGAGTCTCGTTTTGGTCTATTGGGAGCCAGTGTCGGTGCAAGATAGGTGCACGGATTGCGCCAAACATACCATAGGCTCATAAATCATTTTGGACACACCCGATGGTACTCCTAGGTAACGTGGGTCAAGTGGAATCTCGTTTCGGTCTGTTGGGAGCCAGTGTCGGTGCAAGATAGGTGCACGGTTGGCGCTGAACATACCATAGGCTCGGAAATCATTTTGGACACACCAGATGGAACTCCTAGGTGATGTGGGTCATGTGGAGTCTTGTTTCAGTCTGTTGGCAGCTAGTGTCGGTGCAAGATTGTTGCACGGTTTGCGCCGAACACACCATAGGCTTAGAAATCATTTTGGATGCACCCGATGGTACTCCTAGGTGACGTTGGTCATGTGGAATCTCGTTTCGGTCTGTTGGGAGCCACTGTTGGTGCAAGATAGGTGCACGGTTTGCGCCGAACATACCATAGGCTCAGAAAT
Source organism: Miscanthus floridulus (assembly GCF_019320115.1). Lineage (NCBI taxonomy): Eukaryota > Viridiplantae > Streptophyta > Magnoliopsida > Poales > Poaceae > Miscanthus > Miscanthus floridulus. The sequence continues at coordinate 2,810 of NW_027096741.1, read as the reverse complement.
CATTTTGGACGCACCCGATGGTACTCCTAGGTGACGTGGGTCAAGTGGAATCTCGTTTTGGTCTGTTGGGAGCCAGTGTCGGTGCAAGATAGGTGCACCTCGGAAATCATTTTGGACGCACCTGATGGTACTCCTAGGTGACGTGGGTCATGTGGAGTCTCGTTTTGGTCTGTTGGGAACCAGTGTCGGTGCAAGATAGGTGCACGGTTTGCGCCAAACATACCATAGGCTCGGAAATCATTTTGGACGCACCCGATGGTACTCCTAGGGGACGTGGGTCATGTGGAGTCTCATTTTGGTCCGTTGGGAGCCAGTGTCAGTGTAAGATAGGTGCGATGGAACTCCAAGGTGATGTGGGTAATGTGGAATCTCTTTTTGGTTCATTTGGAGACAGTGTTGGTGTCGGTGCAAGATAGGTGCACGGTTTCCGCCGAGTGTACCATAGGCTCAAAAAACATTTCAGACGCACCCAATGGTACTCGTAGGTGATGAGGCTCAAGCGAAAGCTCGTTTTGGTCCGTTCAGAGGTGGTGCTAATCTTGACGCAAGATAGGGGCATGGTTTTGCCAAACAAACCGTAGGATCGGAAAACATTTTGGACGCACCCGATGGTACTCCTAGGTGACGTGGGTCATGTGGAATCTTGTTTAGGTCTGTTGGGAGCTAGTGTCGGTGCAAGATAGGTGCACGGTTGGCGCCGAACATACCATAGACTCAGAAATCATTTTGGACACACCCGATGGTACTCCTAGGTGACGTGGGTCAAGTGGAATCTCGTATCGGTTTGTTGGGAGGCAGTGTCGGTGCAAGATAGGTGCACGGTTAGCGCCGACATACCATAGGCTTGGAAATCATTTTGGACACACCCGATGGAGCTCCTAGGTGATGTGGATCATGTGGAGTCTTGTTTCGGTTCGTTGGGAGCCAGTGTCGGTGCAAGATTGGTGCACGGTTGGCGCCAAACACACCATAGGCTCAGAAATCATTTTGGACGCACCCGATGGTACTCCTAGGTGACGTTGGTCATGTGGAATCTCATTTCGGTCTATTGGGAGCCAGTGTCGGTGCAAGATAGGTGCACGGTTTGCGCCGAACATACCATAATCTCAGAAATCGTTTTGGACGCACTTGATGGTACTCCTAGGTGACGTGGGTCAAGTGGAATCTTGTTTCGGTCTGTTGGGATCCAGTGTCTATGCAAGATAGGTGCATGGTTTGCGTCGAACATACCATAGGCTCGAAAATCATTTTGGACGCACCCGATGGAACTCCAAGGTGACGTGGGTCATGTGGAGTCTCGTTTTGGTCTGTTGGGAGCCACTGTTGGTGCAAGATAGGTGCACGGTTTGCGCCAAACATACCATAGGCTTAGAAATCATTTTGGACGCACCTGATGGTACTCCTAGGTGACGTGGGTCATGTGGAGTCTCGTTTTGGTCCGTTGGGAGCCAGTGTCGGTGTAAGATAGGTGCGATGGAACTCCTAGGTGACGTGGGTAATGTGGAATATCTTTTCAGTTCATTTGGAGACAGTTTTGGTGTCGGTGCAAGATAGGTGCACGGTTTGCGCCGAGTGTACCATAGGCTCAAAAATCATTTCGGACGCACCCAATGGTAATCGTAGGTGATGAGGCTCAAGCGAAAGCTTGTTTTGGTCCATTCGGATGTGGTGCTAATCTTGACGCAAGATAGGTGCATGGTTTGCGCCGAACACACCATAGGCTTAGAAACTATTTTAGACGCACCCGATGGTACTCCCAGGTGACGTGGGTCATGTGGAGTCTCATTTTGGTCCATTGGGAGCCAGTGTTGGTGCAAGATAGGTGCACTGTTTGCGCCGAACATACCATAGGCTCGAAAATCATTTTGGGCGCACCCGATGGTACTCCTAGGTGATGTGGGTCATGTGGAGTCTCGTTTTGGTCCGTTGGGAGCCAGTGTCGGTGCAAGATAGGTGCACGGTTTGTGCCGAACACACCATAGGCTCAGAAATCATTTTGGACGCACCCGATGGTACTCCTAGGTGACGTGGGTCATGTGGAGTCTCGTTTTGGTCCGTTGGGAGCCAGTGTCAGTGCAAGATAGGTGCACGGTTTGCGCCGAACATACCATAGGCTCAGAAATCATTTTGGATGCACCCGATGGAACTCCTAGGTGACGTGGGTCAAGTGGAATCTCGTTTCGGTCTGTTGGGAGCCAGTGTCGGTGCAAGATAGGTGCACGGTTGGCGCCGAACATACCATAGGCTCGGAAATCATTTTGGACGCACCCGATGGTACTCCTAGGTGACGTGGGTCAAGTGGAATCTCGTTTCGGTCTGTTGGGAGCCAGTGTCTGTGCAAGATAGGTGCACGGTTTGCGCCAAACATACCATAGGCTCAGAAATCATTTTGGACGCACCCGATGTAACTCCTAGGTCATATGGGTCATGTGGAATCTTGTTTCGGTCCATTTGGAGACAGTGTTAGTGTCGGTGCAAGATAGGTGCATGATATGCGACGAACATACCATAGGCTCAGAAATCATTTCGGACGCACCCAATTTTACTCCTAGGTGAAGTGGGTCATGTAGAATCTTGTTTTGGTCTATTGGGAGCCAGTGTCAGTGCAAGATAGGTGCATGGTTTGTGCCGAACATACCATAGGCTCAGAAGTTGTTTTGGACGAACCCGATGGTACTCCTAGGTGACGTGGGTCATGTGGAATCTCATTTCGGTCTGTTGGGAGCCAGTGTCGGTGCAAGATAGGTGCACGGTTTGCGCCGAACATACAATAGGCTCAGAAATCATTTTGAACGCAACTGATGGTACTC